>NC_059112.1:66988300-67288300 GCF_020740685.1 Jaculus jaculus
ATAATTCTATAAATTATGAATAGCACTTATTACCACCTAACAGTGAAAATACTTTGAAACAACAATTTTAGCCTAATCCCATTAATTCAGATATTAGAGTCATAATCAGTGGGCAGAAATAACAGTGGTAGTAGCTGCAAATTTGGGAATTATTTGCTAATTTATTATGAACAATATTTTGTAAAAACTTATCTCCATGGAAGAAACTTTTCAAATACTTCAGAATGTTTCATTTATATGATTGATTTTTCTAATAACTCCTTTCCATAATTTAGTTCTAAATATCCTTAAGAGAGGTACTTTAATTTTTTGGAGTAACAAATAGAATTCTATTAAGTACTCTTTTTTTGTAGGGGGGGGTTCAAGGTAGGGTGTCGCTCTAGCCCAAGATGACCTGGAATTCACTATATAGTCTCAGTGTGGCCTCAAACTCACAGCTATCCTCCTACCTGTGTCTCCCGGATGCTGGGATTAAAGGTGTGTGCCACCATGCCCAGCTAAAAGTACTCTTTAACTTAGATTGATTAGGTTAAACTGTCCTTGTACTTTGTACGTTTATATTAGAGTTCTATTTTAGTACCTAATAATTGTTGAAGAATGACAGACTTAAACGCATGTGTGCTTGAGTTGCATCTTCCCAAGCCCATTATCCTTAACTAAAGCATAAAGTCAAGAGCCTTATAAGACCTACTATCACAATGTCTAACACATAATGGAAGCTCATTTTCTTTACTTATCACATGAATGAGTGAATAAAGAATGGCAAATTGCTCTTTGTTCTTTTAAAGCCATATTTAAGTGGCTTATCTTGAGCTTGCAGTGGATTTTAAATAATCGCACTGAAAGTATATGTCAACTTTGTTAGGTCTCTTCTCTTAAGACAAGACCTCACCTGTTGAAGTATTACTGAAGTGAGTGAATCACTACACAAAATGAAATCAAGTAATACCAAAATGCTATAAATGTTTGCTGATATGGGTTTATTTTTCCTGAATTCACTGAGTTTTCTGACTCAAAAACAAAGGAAAATTATTACCATAAATGTTGAAGAAAAATCAACTGATTAATCTATAGGGCATGAATTTTAAAAGATGAAAGACATACTTTTAATTCATTTATAAGGTTTCCTTTGCTGATTTTGTGTAGGTAAGTCACTCAATAAATTCCTTGGTGTTTGCTTCTAACTTTTTTTCTTATGAATTGTCTTGAATGCTATTAAATTAACCTATCCCTGAAAATGATTAATGTATAATCTCCATTTGTTTTGTTTTACATAATTAGTCTAGCTGCAAATTAAAACTTGAGATTCATTGGTATATACCTCTATATCTGAAAGAATAATAATCTTTTATTTCCAATGTAGAAGCCAGTAGTAATTCGTTCTGCCACATTATTCAAACAGTTCATCTCTTAATTTCTCAGCATGCTGATATGCAGCACAGAGTTGATAGCACTGGTAAAATGTAGATAAATATTGTCGGCCTAGCTCCTTTTATCCCCTCTCTATTATCTCAACAAAGCTATTGTATTAGCAAAACCTATGCTTGCAGTTTCATTTTAACTATTATGCAGTTCTTTCCTGTGAGTGTTCTTAAATCAGTATCATAATTATGCTGGAATATATTGTATCCAAGATAAAAGTCAGGCTACATACTAAAATTTATCCAGAGTAACTGCTTTGCCTTCTGTCCTGTGGGTTCCCATTTAGAATGCTTTTTATGATTCTTTTTTTGTTTTGTTTTGTTTTTTTATTTTTTCAAGGTAGGGTCTCACTCTAGCCCAGGCTGACCTGGAATTCACTATGGTGTCTCAGGGTGGCTTCAAACTCATGGCAGTCCTCCTACCTCTGCCTCCCAAGTGCTGGGATTAAAGGCGTGCGCCACCACGCCTGGCTAACTTTTTATGATTCTTATATGTAGCTCAGTTGTTTTCCCACTTATTAAATATAAGCAGAGCATTGGTGACAGACCCTTCTTGAGCCATTTAACTAAACATTCATTTTATTTTACATCTCTTAGTAAAAGTAAACTGAGTAGTTATATTTGTAGTTTCCTTCTTAAAGATATGTACTTTTGTAAAATTCTAGGTTTGATTTTTTAAAAAGTGGGTAGTAGTTAACATTTCTTTGTCTTTTGCCTTCATAAATACCTAGCCTTGGTTCTTTGTCTCTGTATGTGCTGTAATTTTTTCTGACTATACTATCTGATATTTTGAGACACATTCTTCTTGTGTAGCTCAGGCTGGTCTTAAGCTTACGATTATAAGAATATCACCCCACACTTGGCTTTTTATACTCTACTTTTAAAATGTATAATTGAGGGTGGGAGAGATGGCTCAGCAGTTAAGGCACTTCTACAAAGCCAAAGAACCCAGGTTCAATTCCCTAGGACCCATGTAAGCCAGATGCCCAAGGTGGTGCATGCATCTAGAGTTGGTTTACAGAAGCTAGAGGCTCTAATGTGCCCATTCTTTCTCTCTCCCTCTTTCTCTAATAAATAAATATCAAAAAATAATTTT
This sequence comes from Jaculus jaculus, assembly GCF_020740685.1. Classification (NCBI taxonomy): domain Eukaryota; kingdom Metazoa; phylum Chordata; class Mammalia; order Rodentia; family Dipodidae; genus Jaculus; species Jaculus jaculus. The sequence goes on from NC_059112.1 coordinate 66,990,818, forward strand.
AAAAATAATTATAATTGAAAATTATTTAACTTCTACCCTTCTTTTTAGTTCTTTCTATATTATTGAATGTTTTAGCACAACTCTGTGTGTGTGTGTGTGTGTGTGTGTGTGTGTGTGTGTGTGTGTGTATCTACTTAGCTGGTACATGGCTGTTACTTGAGAATCACTGTTTATACAGTTGACATGTTGATGTAAAGTTATACAGAAATAAAAAGACCATCCTTATTGGCCCTGGTTTTAATGCTACCCATTTTGTCTTCTTAGATTTAACCATTTGAAGGTTCCCTGCACCATTTTTGACTTATTTATTAGGTGGTTCTATTAGGTTTGAAATATCCCTTCTGTGGCTAAGGAGATGGTTCAGTGGTGAAGTGCTTGCTATACAAGCCTGAAAACCTGAGTTTGGATTCCTAGAACCCATGTGAAAGCTGAGTGTGGTGATACACTTGTAATTCTGGTGCTGGAAGTTGGAGGTGACTAGGATTCTCTGACTAGTTAATGTAGCCAAATTGGTGAGTCAAACTTTAGCTCGAGAGCCTGTCTAAAAAAATCATGTGACATCAGTTAAGGAATATACCTGACTTTGACCTCTTGCCTCTACATGCATACACATGCAAAAAATAAAACATTCTTTAGAATGTTTATGTTTCCTATTTATCAGATATGATATTCCTACAACTTTTATAGTATGCTATTAAAAATCAATAATAGTCTTAATATATTAGCTCTAATATGAGAGTGCTATTTTTAGGAGAAAATTAATCTGCTTAGCTTAAATGCATTACTAAGACATCTTTTTTCTCAGGTTCTTATTTAGTCAAAAATCATTCCAGCCACTTGCCTTATTTCTCTCAGCAGTGACTTGTCCTTTAGAGTCCTCTTGACTCCCTATTTTCTGGTCCTCAAGCTGTTTAGTAGGTAAGTCAGTTATCTTGGGCAGATTCAGGTTAGGAGTGAGACCATGAGACGATTATCTTTCTGTGATTGGGTATGTTTGCTGAGAATGATCTGTTCCAAGTTCAACCATTTTTCTTCAAATTTCATTGTGTCATTTTTCCTTAGTGCTATGTAGAATTCCATCATGTAGATATACCACATCTACTTGCGTAAGTTTACAGTGTTTTTACAGCAGCAATTAAATAGTAGCACAGGAGCAACATTATTTATTTGTCTTGTGAGGACAAATTACTTTCTATAAATATTCCATGATTGTTTTTCAAGTCAGCATTAAATAACTCAGCTATTGAAGCCTGTGTCAGTTACATTTGAAAAAAATTTTGTTTAAAATTTCCTGTCATTAAATGCAGATAGTTATTTTCTTATCTTAACAGTATTATATTGATTCTTTGATCTGAGGTGAAAATCTTCCATGGTAATAACCCTCTGCCTCCTGCTCTAAATTCTTTATTAACTCTGGAGTAATTATTTTTTAGAAGATTGACACTGAGGTTAAGGATAATTCTCTAAAGGTAAACTTCCCATCTTAAATTTGTTCCTTACTGCCTGGATTTTAACCTGCACCTCAGTTTTCGTATCTATACAGTAGGGCAACTGAAAATATTATCTCATTGAAGTCAATAAATGTAAAGTCCCTCAAATAGTACATGGCAGGTTAGTATTATAAAGTGTTAATTCTTATGATGGTTTGTATTGATTGTCAACTTGACAGGAATCACCTGTGAGGGATTAAGTTAGCTAGGGGGATTATCATGATTAGATTAATTGAGGTATGAAGATCTACCTTAAATGTAGATTTCATCATCTCATCATCAAAATCCTGAACTGTATGAAAAGGAAAAAACTGGGACTGGAGAGATGGCTTAGTGGTTAAGGCACTTTCTGGGGTGTCTAATGTAACTTAAAGTTTACCTCCATAGCATCATGCACTGGAACTCCTTGCAGGGAAACAAACCCTGCCACACATTGACTGACATCAGTGGCTCTCTGGAACTGTAGTCCAGTACTCCAAGCTGCCTTCAATATTGTATCTTTCAAACCTATAGAATCATTACTATGTAGAAAATGCTGCCATGGACCCAGGTTCAATTCCCCAAGACCCACATAAGCCAGATGCACTAGGTGACTCATGTGTCTGGAGTTTGTTGGCAGTATCTGAAGGCCCTGGTATGCCCATATATTGATTCATTCTCTCTCTCTCTCTCTCTCTCTCTCTCTCTCTCTCTCTCTCTCTCTCATAAAATAAAATAATATAAAATTTTTAAAAAATAAAAAGGAAAGAACTGGCTGAGCACTAGCTGTCATCACTCTGGTTACTTTGCAGATACAATCTGCTTTAATCTCCTGCAACAATGTTTTCCCCACCATAGTGGACTATAACCTGGGACTGTAAACTAAAATAAACACTCCCTTAATGTGATTTTTGTCAGGTATTTTTTTCCCATCAACAAGAAGAAACTGATATAGAAAATTAGTAGCAAGAAGTGAGCCATTTGATGTTGATAAACCTGACTGTGTAACATGGGCCTTTGGAACTGGTTTTCAAGAGGAATTTCGTGTTTGGAATTTGGGGCTAAACAGGACCTGTAATATTGTAAGCTGAACTTAATGGGTCATTCTGGTGGGAATTTGGATGATAAGAATACTGAGAGAAACACAGAGTAGAGGGCTGGTTCGTGATGTTTCAAAGGGGAACAAGGACATAATCATAGACAGGGCAAGAGACAGTGCATGTTGCATGCTGGTTGCATTCTGCCCAGTGCTGAGAGCTTGAATGATGCTGAATAGACTAATTTGTTGGACAGGGAAATCTCAACACAGGATAATATCCAGACCAGTGCTATTAAAGCAGATGTGATTGTTAAAGAGATCAGCACTAACTGCTGCACTAACACAGCAGGAAACATGCCTTGTGAGCAAAACTCCACCCACTGAACCCTCTATTTATGAAATTCTAAACAGACTTGAAATAAAACCTGAACTGAGGGAGTGTCCTGCTTGGATACAACTGCCTAGGGAAATGTTTTACCAAGGTCAGCCAAAAAAGCATAGAGACCTCCACAGCTTTAGTCCAAGGGGCCAGGCTTCTTCCCGAGCAGACAGCAGAACATGGCAGTATTGTCTACATAGTAATGATTCCATAGGCTTCAAAGATGCAAGATCGAAGGCAGCTTGGAGTATTGGACTACAGTTCCAAAGAGCCACTGACGCCAGGCAATGTGTTGGCAAGGTTTGTTTCCCTGCAAATCCCAGTGCATGATGCTATGAAGGTGAACTTTAAGTCACATTAGATACCCCAGAATGTTGGAGATGTCAGAACCACAGGATGTCTGTCAAGAAACTCTGTGGTTCAGAGTGGCGCAAAGAGACACAGCTAAAGGGCTGGAGCTACCCAAATACTGTGGCGCCCTAGTAATAAATGTCAGACATAGAGCTTCAAGATCTAGACTTTGACTTCCTGGATTTTAGTCCTGCTTTTGGATTGCTAAAGACTATGGGGACTTCTGAAGTTAGACAGAATGCATTTTGTACTATGAAATAACCTATGGGTTCCAGAGGTGGAAGATTATAATAACTTAAACATGATATGCTTGGGTATCAAGTTGAAAAGAGATAGACTTGTGATGGTTTACATGGGCTATCAACTTGACAGGACCTAGAATCATCTGTGAAGGATCATCTAGATTAGGTGAACCTCTGAGCATGACTATGAGGGATTATATGAATTAGGTTGAGGTGTGAAGACCCTCCTAAACTATGGATGGCACCATTTCATCAGCCAAGATCCTGAACTGTGTATGTATAAATCAGCATTCATTATTCTCTGCTTCCTAATTACAGACACAATGTGACCAACTCTGCTTCATGCCCCTACTGCTGTGCCTTCCCCACCATAATGAACTGTAACTTGGAACTCTTCCTCCCTTAAACTGATTTTTTTTTTCTGGTATTTTTATACCAGCAACAAGAAGATAACTAAAATAATGTGCTCTACTATAAAATTGTACTTAATTTTACCTTCACAATATCCCAGGTATTTTTAAGGAGATTCTCTACTGGACTCTTTGATAACATTAAAAGTGAAATGCCTAATACAAAAATATGGGTTCCATATAAAATTAGTTAAAACTTTAGTTTCACATTAAAATTTAATCAAAATAACCAAGAGTAAAATTTTATAAAGTTTTTTCAATATAATAAAAATTCTGGGTGGGGATATGGCTCCGCAGTTATAGGTGCTTAAAAGCCTACCATCCTAGGTTCAGTTCCACAGTACCCATGTAAATCCAGGTGCACAAGGTGACACATGCATCTAGAGTTTGTTTGCAGCAGTAAGAGGCCCTGACATTCCCTTTTATTTATATTAATGGTCTCTCTCTCCCTTCTTCTTTCCCATAAATAATTTTTAAATGCCTAAAATTTCACAATAAATAGCCTTCAGTTTTATTTCAAAAGCCTCTATCAATCACATTTGTGCATCACTTTCATTGTCTAAAAAGAAGTAATACCACACATAAAGTGATGTTATCAACCTGCTCATTCTGACAGACATTACCTGACAGACACAGCTTCTTCAGGCTAGTTCTTGATTAGGATAGAAATATGTCTTCTCCCTGAGGAAAACTGTCTACTTACTAAGCAAAGAAAACCAACAAGTGATTAAAACTATATCATGTTTTTTTAGTTATTAGTTTAAAAGAAGGCCAATAGTTACATTTTATAATGTTTATATTTAATGTACTAATACAAAATTCTGTTCCTATTATATCTAATTTTGAAATGCTGCTGTAAAAATGTGCCTTTAAAGGAAACTGAGCTGTACAAATAATTCCTATGGTATATGTTTGAATCCTTCTATGGAGCCACATGCTGAATATGGATGGGTTAATCCCAGGAAAAGGCTTTGATTATACTTTACCATCTTAATGAAATGAAACAGTATTGTAAAGTTGAGTAGAATGGCAATAGTTTAAGCCTATCCCCATTGTGTTTGAAAGTTCTACAGTTTTTGAGAAGAAAACAGGTAGTGAGTTTCATAAATTGGAATATTGTCTACCTGTCAGCTTGTCATACTTTTTTTATGGTATGAAACCAGTGCCTTGTGTATACTCAGCCAGCATTCTGCCATGAGTTATACACCTAGACTGGTCTTGCATTTAACTTTTAGCATAAATGTTTAGGAGATATATTTATTTCTTAAAAGTGAAGCACATTTCAGCAGTGTTCACATCAAGAAGGCAAGTTAGCCAGTAAGTAAATCAAATTCTTTTTAATATGATGATGGTGTAGACTAGATAAGAGCACTGCCTTAGTAATAGAATGGATATCTAGGAATAGAAATTACATGCAAAATGAAATCTGGGTAAAATTCAGATATGTCTTAAAGTTCACATTAGCACTATTAATATTGAAGTTTTATTAATAACTTTAATGAAAATAGTATATGTTCACTCTAAAAAGTTGTTAGTTCTATTAAAATAAATAAGGCCAAGATCCCATTCAGTTTTATAAATGTTTATCTTCTATAGCATACCTTTCAATCTGTCTATGACCATAAGATATATGATGGTAATATATCAAGAGATAGTATTCAAACCAAGTGTGGTGGTACACACCTTTAATCCCAGCACTCAGGAGGCAAAGGTAGGAGGATTGCCTGAGTTTGAGGTACCCGGAATTCTAGGTCAGCCTGGGCTACTAAAGTGAAACCCTACCTCGAAAAACCAAAAAAGAGAGAGAGAGAGAGACAGTTTTCTAAGAACATTAAATTATTGATTGTATATTAATCAATGTATAGTATAAACAATGAAGCCAAATTTATATTCTAAATAGAATACTTTATCCCAAAGATATTGTCTTTCCCTAAACATACCTTTAGCTTTACTTGCACATTAACAGACTTTCATACTGCTCCTAACAGTTCAGCATGGGCATCTGGGAAGAATTCTGTTACTGAGAAGTTTCACAGAGAGTCAACCTGTGTCTCTTTGCTCTCAGGAATAGACTTAGATTAGATTTCTTAGATGTATTTAGTTATCTGGAACTATGTGGTGTTTTATGTTCTTAATTTTATAAAACATGTTAACTATCTGAAGGAAGAAAAAATAGCAAATTAAGAGTATATAATCCCAGCACTCAGGAGGCAAAGGTAGGAGGATCGTTGTGAGTTTGAGGCCAGCCTGGGACTACAGAGTAAGTTACAGGTCAGCAAGAAGTATATATACCCTACATTATAGCTGTTACCATCCAGCTTACTTATGTCATATTATGAAATAAAATGGGAACTAGCATTCCAGGAAGATGTTTGTAAATCCTAATTATTTGTACAAATTTAGTATAAGTAGATAACTAATCAGTGTCATAGAATAGAGAGAGCTGACTAATCTGATCAACTCTTAACATTCTCACCTACCTCTCCATGAACTATTACAATCCACAGTACTCAGTGGGACCAATTTTAAATCACCTTTAATGTCCTTTGTCACTCCAAACTGGACATTAGGCTTTACATGGGTAAAGAAGGATTAATGGAAAAACCAAAAAATAAGACTACTAGAAGATATGGGGTAGCTCAAAGACTTCATGCAACAAGAACAAAAATCCTAGACTAGAAAAATCCCTGCTGAGGCTGAAACAGAGAAAGTGGACATGTCAGGCTTAAGCCTGACACATGAGGCTGTAGAACAAAGCTACATCTGAGGAAAATGCTTGAAATGCAGTACCTGGCCCAAAGTGTGGGTATATTCCTGAGTGGAGAGCCTTTTCTGTTCTTTCTCTTTAAGGCATGACTACTTTTAGTATGCTGCCAGTGAGGACAAGTCTCATAGAGTGCTTGGTAGTTGAGTGCATGCCTTGAACTCAGAAACGCAATGATTTGGTTATGAGAAACATATTAGTAATATCATGACTGGATGAATCCCAACTTTTTAAGTCTTTGCCACCCATGGGAGAGTTGTAATCATTACATCAGTATGTACAAAGATTTAACACAGAGCCCACAACATAGCATTTAGTAAGCATAGAAAGCAAAGGTGGTGGCAGTCTAGCTCTGGCTAGAGGAGGGAAATGAGGGTCATGGGACCCGGGCCATGCTCTGCTCCTTTCTTCACAGTCATCTCACTTGAATTTCAGAGGAATTGATCTAATGTCTTTATAATGGCATACCACTCAGGTGCTTGTTGTGTCTTTCTGCATACTGATTTTATACTGTAGAATTTGCTAAGAAGTTTCAAGCTGGAATGACTCAGACTTTGCGAGGCAATAAAAGGCTATTGCAAAAAATAATAATAAGGAAAAGGAAACAAAGTCAGACTGGATGTGTGACTTAGCACTTAGTGAAGGAGGCAGAATTGCGAGTTTGAGACCAATTTGGGCTGCATAGAGAGTCCTTGTTTCAAATAGACCAAAAAAACATAAATAAGCAAAAATAAACAGAGGGCTGGAGAGATGGCTTAGCAGTTAAGGAACTTGCTTGTGAAGCCTAAGGTCCCAGATTTGATTCACCAGGTCCTACATAAGCCAGGTGCACATGGTGATGCATGCATTTGCAGTGGCTAGAGGCCCTGGTGCATCCATTCTCTTTCTCTCTTCCTCTTCTCTGTCCCTCTAATAAATAAACTTAAAAGAAAAAAAGTAAACAGGGCAATTAGAAGCTATTGGAATGTGAGAAAATTCTTCTTTACAATAGTTATATTTAAAGAATGCTATATAATATGAAAGTAACTAGATTTCTTTAAACTGGCATCTGGTGTGACTCCAATTACTTTTATGTTATTATTGATCTTCTTCTGGAATTGCCTATGAATTTTTAGAAATCAAGTGGTTTTTGGTTTTCAAGGTAGGGTCTCACTCTAGCCCAGGCTGACCTGGAATTCACTATGTAGTCTCAAGCTGGCCTCAAACTCATGGTGGTCCTCCTACCTCTGACTCCCAAGTGCTAGGATTAAAGGTATGCACCACCACACCTGGCAAAATCATCTGCTTTTAATGATTTCATGGTATTCTATATTCAGAAGCATGCCATGGCTTAAGTATATCTCTACTATTGAGTATTTAGATTGGCAGCAACAGTTTTTGTTGGAGACACATGGCTCAGTAATAGTAACAGTATGGGGATTGGAGCTCAGTGTTGAACGTGCAGCGTTATACACCATGTTGCACCAGGATGGTATGTGTAGAAAGTCCTCCCATCAATAGGGAAGGAAGCTTCCTAGGCAGCTTCATAGATTTTGTATTTTTGTATTAGTAGGGTTACAAACCATAAAATTTTTTAGGGACATTTGGGCCAGAGAAGGTATAATATTAGCTCTTTATTTTTTTTTATTTTTTTTTATTTTTATTTATTTATTGGAGAGCAACAGACAGAGAGAGAAAGAAGCAGGTAGAGAGAGAGAATGGGTGCACCAGGGCCTCCAGCCACTGTAAACGAACTCCAGATGCGTGTACCCTTTTGTGCATCTGGCTAACATGGGTCCTGGGGAAATGAGCCTCGAACTGGGGTCCTTAGGCTTCACAGGCAAGCGCTTAACTGCTAAGCCATCTCTCCAGCCCTAGCTCTTTATTTTTAATGGACAACATATGTTATTTAACTTATTTTTCTTATACCTGCAATGTAGGTAGACTGAATTCCATTTATAACTGGGGAAATTAATTTTTAGTAGAAACTATGCCTTTAATTCCAGCACTTGAGAGGCAGAGGTAGGAGGATCACTGTGACTTCGAGGCCACCCTGAAACTACATAGTGAAGTCCAGGTCAGCCTGAGCTAGAGTGAGACCCTACCTCGAAAAATCAAAAAACCAAAAAAAAAAAAAAAAAAAAAACGACAGTAGTTATTTCTGTACAGGTTTCAATAAGTGATTCTTATAGTAGACGATTCTTTTAGGCCATGTGTATGTGTGTGTGTGTTCATATGTTGTGCTAACTTTTCCTGGAGAGGTACCAGTAAATGTCTGTTCAACCCACATAATGGCTATGTAGATTCTGGGTTAGGAGTCTTACTGGATCCAGAGCTTCTTTCCCAAGCCCCAGTGATACTTAGTTCTCTGTTCTCCACAGAACTAGGGTTATAGGCATGAGTGGCTATACCCAGCTGTTTATGGGGGTTCTGGAGATTCACACTCTGTATCTCAGGCCTCCTCAATCCCACATGCTTAGCAAAAGGTACACTTAACCACCCAGCAATCTCTTTCACTCTGTTTTGGATTAATTTTTTTGTCATTATTCTTTATCTACCCATTATAATAGATCTTAAAAAGTCATTGGAATGAGATCTTATTAAACAAACATGCAATTTCATTGTTGGCATAAACATCAGAATGTTGGGCTAGAGAAATGGCTTAGCAGTTAAGGTGATTGCCTGCAAAGCCCAAGGGCTCGTGTTCTACTCTCTAGATCCCACATTAGTCAGATGCACAAAGGTGAGGCAAGCACAAGGTCATACATGCCCATTAGGTGGCACAAGTATCTGGTGTTCAATTACAGTTACTGAGGCCCTGGCATGCCAATTTTCTCTCTTCTCTCTATCTCTCTCTCTCTCTATCTCTCAGACTCTCTCTCAAAAACAAAAATCAGAATGTCCGTAACAGCTTTCTTTTTGTTAATTTTAATCCATGAACATACCATAACTTGAATATAATTACCTTCATTCATTCCCTCATCCCCTCTCCCCACCCCAATTCCAGTGAGCCCACTCCTCTTTCCATACAATCTTTCTATTTTGGGGGAAGGAGTTTGAGATAGTCTCACTCTAGCCCAGGGTGACCTAGAATTCACTATGTAGTTTCAGGTTGGCCTCAAACTCACAGTAGTCCTTCTACCTCTGCTTCCCAACTACTGGGATTAAAGTAGTATGCCACCATGCCCATCTCTTTTCTATTGTGATGTCTCATTCTCTTTTCCCCTCCTCCATCATCTATGTCAAAATGTTGCTGGGCTCAATATTGTCAGGTCTTACAAAGGAAGCAGCCTGTACTATGTGGTCATGAACATGTATAAGTCCCTTCATACCTGGACGACATGTCCCAAAGCATTCTCCCCACCCTCTTGACTCTTACATTTTTTTCTAGCCACTCTTCTGCCATATTCCTGATCCTTGCAGGGTATGATAGTGATGTCACATGCAGCACTGGACCTTCAAGCCTTTTGTTTTCAGCACTGTGATGATTTTTGAGACTTCCCAGTATCCACAGCTGTCTGCAAAAGAGAACTTCTCTGATGAGTGGTGAGAGCAGCACTAATGTTCTTTCTGTCACCTCCTTCACAGTGTTCGCCGAGCCCTGGCAGGTGTGATAGACATGTCTGGTACAGTACTAAGCTCAAATGTCACTTCGCATCACCTTGACAAGTCTTGAGTTTCCCCAGTTTCACTGCCATCTGCAAAAAGAAGCATCTCTCACCAAAAAGTGAGAACAACATTAATCAATGGGTATAAACATACAGTCTAGAAGGCAAGTTGATGGGCACAGCATATCTATTGAGCTGAAGGACAGTGATAACTTTCCTTTAGGTCCTGTGACCTTACAAGGCATAGGGGGTTTTTTTGTTGTTATTGTTTGTTTGTTTTGATTTTAAAGCAGAGACTGACAATAGCCCAGGGTGACCTGGAACTCACAGCTTCCTCCTACCTGAGATTCACAAGTGATGTGATTAAAGTAGTGTGCCACTATATCCAGCCTGCTGTAGGCTTTTGACTCACTTTTCAATACCAAGCTTGTTTTCCCTCCCACAGAGTAGGCCTCGAATCCAATCAGATAGCTGGTGGTTCCCCCCTCCCATAACATAAATGCCACTTTGTGCCAGTGGGTACACCTTTTGTGCTTGATAGTTGTGTGGCCTGAGAACTTTGAAATATATCGACTGGGTATATTTGAATATAATGGATTCCTAGGCCTGTCCCACTACAAAAGAATATGAATAAGACTTATGGTTGTGGGCTAGAAAGATAACCTAGTGGTTAAGGTACTTGCCTGCAAAGCCTAAGGACCCAGGTTCAATTCCCCTGTACCCACATAAATCAAATGCACAGTGTTGCATGCATCTGGAGTTTCTCTGCAGTTGCTGGAGGCCCTGGTGCACCCATTCCCTTTCTCGTTCTCCTCCCTTGCCCCAGCTAAATGCTAAAGAATTCATCGTCATTCCTTAAAACCTTGCTCATTGAGTACAATGCAATGACTTTCCAATTCCATGGCATTCCATACCTTGGGAAATTAAGTGTAAATATTTACAAAATAAAATCATATGAGAACAGAAATGATGTCTCATACTTAGGAAAATTTGTGAGTTTTTGAATCAACTGGTCAATAGCAGTGAAGGTTTATTTTTTAAATCATACCAGGTGCATTGAAGCTGCCCATCCCTGAAAAAGCAAAGGAGACCCACAGAACTGCTGTCACAGACTGAAGAAAGCTAGGGCCCAGGCAATAAAAGTGACTCAAAACCCAAATGGAGATTATTTTAAATGTAAGTTTTCATACAGTTAAGTGTTGAAGGTTTCCCAAAAGATAGATGTTTTGCTTTCCTTTATAGACCAATTCCCTTGATAGTTATCATTTAGATAATGATGTCTCCCAGTGAAATGGAAACACTAAGCAAGCAGGGGCTACACTGAGTGTTCACTTTGCTATGCATAGCATATGATGATTTTTGTAACAATTTAAAATTAAAGATTCCCTAATGAATTCTTTAAAATCAGAGTACAAAAGTTCTCTTTTGTTTGCCCTTTCTTTCTCCTTTTCTCTTCCCTTTTCAATTATTTTCTTCTTTTTCTTTTAATTTACTTGAGAGAGGGAGAGGGAAAAAATGGACACACCAGGGCCCCCAGCTTCTGCCAACAAATTCTAGAAGCATGTGCCATATTGTGTATCTGGCTTTACATGGGTACTACGGAATCAAACCTGGGTCCTTTGGCTATGCAGGCAAGCACCTTAACCACTAAGCCATCTCCCCAGCCCTCTTTTTTGTGTGTGAGAAGGTGAACCTATGTGGCTCAGGATGGTATTTAACTCCTGAATTAAAGCTGTCCTCCTACCTCAGCCTTCTAAATAGTTGGAACTGCAGGTACCACCAACATATCCATATCCAAGTACAGTTCATTTTTCTTCATTATTTATATTTATTTATTTGAGAGAGAAAGAGACAGAGAGAAAGGAAGGGAAAGAATGAGTGTGCCGGGGCCTCTTGCCACTGCAAATAAACTCCAGATGCATAAGCCACCTTGTGCTAACATGGGTCCTGGGGAATCAAACCTGGGTCCTTTGGCTTTGGAGGCAAGTACCTTAACTGCCAAGCCATCTCTCCAGCCCCAGTTTATTTTTTTTGTTTGTTTGCTTATTTTTATTTATTTGAGAGCAGCAGACAGAGAGAAGGTGGCAAAGAGAGAGAGAGAGAATGGGTGCAGTAGGGCTTCCAGCCACTGCAAACAAACTCCAGACACGTGCGCCCCCTTGTGCATCTGGCTAACGTGGATCCTGGGGAATTGAGTCTCAAACCCGGGTCCTTAGGCTTCACAGGCAAGCATTCAACCACTAAGCCATCTCTCCAGACCCCCAGTTTATTTTTTAAATATGACATTGGACATTATCAGCCTGGAAAGGAAGCTTATTAAAATCCTCTAATGGCCGGGCATGGTGGCACACACCTTTAATTCCAGCACTCAGGAGGCAAAGGTAGGAAGATCACTGTGAGTTTGAGGCCACCCTGAGACTACATAATGAATTCCAGGTCAGCCAGAGTTGCAGTGAAACCCTACCTCGAAAAATCAAAAAAAAATAATAATAATAAAATCCTCTAATGTTAATTTCCCATTTCCTCTCTGAATGAACTTGCCATTGGTTTTGTCTTCTGGTTTATTGAAATTATTTTTTTCAATAGTGAATTGATAAATTAATTTGATAAATTCATATTTACAAAGAGAAATCTACCTGTCACTTAGCAGAGGAATCAAAAACAAGTATATATAATTGTTCAGGGTCTTATCCACAAAATGAATTAAAACAATAGAAAATTATAAAATCAAAATAGATTTACATTCCTGTATATTTTAACATGTTTAAGTCTAATCTCCTACTTTACCTTTGTAACTTGTCTTAATTCAAATATATTCTCCATCATTTGTTCCGAAACAATATTAAAATCCAGGCTCTTTTAAGGAAGTTGAAGTTTTAAGCTTCTAGTCTTCTGACTTATTATTTTGATCCTTAATTTTAAGAAGCAGTTAAATCTCTTAAAAGAGCCCATGGATTTTTCAACAGATGGAAGTTTATATTAGATCAAAAAAAAGCTTCTGTTTTAATGTAGTCCTGCCTCAAGGCAAGAGGATAGATGGAAAATATCATACAAGTCCCTCTCCAGGCCCATGTTTTGTTTGCAAATCCCACTGTATTAAGTGAGCTAAAATGGATGGAACCCCTAGTGCTATTAAAAAAAAAAAAAAAAGGCAGCCATCAATGAACAAACAAAACAAACACCTTTGTAATTTTTCCCCTCATTATTGAAAAGGTAGCCTCAGAAGTATACTAAATAGTGTAATGCTTTAAATAAAGTCATTGCCCCAGCCTATGAGAAAAAGTTCTTGTTTCTTTATGGCTGTGCTGCACCTGCATCATTGTTATTGGAATTGTATTACCAAATCAGGTGTGAGATTAGTTGTTGGATGCTACATGTAATCTGCACAGAAATCAAATTATTTAACCTCTAAGCCCACAATACCTCCTCCTGCTGGTTTGCTGTTAAATATTCAGTATTTTCTTGTCATGAATACAAATGGAGGACAAATTAGAATCTACAGACAGCTGACCTGCGCTTCAGATTAGAGACTGAGGGGCTTGTGCTGTTTTAAATGTTTTAATTATCATAGTCCCAGTAGCCGGCTGAAGGGCACATAAAAAATCATTTTTAACAAAGGAAAAAGAAAAGATGGTCCTCCTGCCTCCTCTCTGTGAATGTCTGAGCATGATGACATTTATTTCTGTTAGAGCTGTGTTCATCTACTGCATGGAATTAGGTCTATTAGTAGTAGTAATTTTTAGTGATAAATACTTTCTATAATCTTTTCACTTGGTCTACATTTACCTGGCCGAAAGGATGATGTATAGACCTCATTTTATTTTAGACAATAGACCTGGGTTTATATATGATGTCTAATTTAAACAGCAGATCTGATAGTTCACATCAAACATAGTGGAAATTTGTAGGAAAATAGATTAATTTAGATGTGATGGCATATATTTCACTGGCAAAGGATGGCAAACCAGGTGTAATAAACTTGGAAAGTCATTCCAGGGATTAAAAATACTTAATGTTTAATAGTTTGATATTTGTTTTTAATAAATTATTTGTAGCTTTATAACTAAAATTGAAGGAAAGTTTGTGAAATAATTAGAATATTACATTAATTGATGAAATTAAAATATCATAGGGAATTAGTATGTAGAAGAAATCATTTTTAAAGACAAAACATGTTTTATTACTTTATAAGTAACTATATTAATATATTCAAGATTATATTGATCTGGTACCTATGGTCTCAAATTTTCATGTTTTGTTATATGTATATGTTGATGTGATGCTGATTTGATTAGTTATGCCTGATTAGTAAGCAGTGAAACATATTTATATACTCTTGGGAAATAAATTTGGCAGAAAATCAGCATGAGTAGATTTAATTATCACTCTGAGACCTTTTTCTTTTCTAGCTTAGTGATCCTGAAACTCCATGTGTCTCACTGAAATCTGTGTGGACACTAAGCTTCGCTTCCCAATTTGTTCTTCCATGCAATGATAAGCCAAGCAATTACTGGTTTATTGATTTTTCATCATGGCAAATTTAAAGTTGATTTTTTTTCCTGAAAAGGCAGGAGTGATTAAGTGTTTCCCCTCGGTTTAGTACAAGAGAGCTACGTGGCAGAATCTAATATCCTGGGGTCAACCTCTGCAGGCAGATAATACGGTGTCCTGGCCACGTGCTAAAGAGAGAAATCAGGGCTACAAATGTGATAGGATATATGTGGAGACAGTTTAATTTGCTCCATTTATATGAACAAGTCATGTGGCACATGCTTGGAAAACATCATTTTGACTGGGCTTAGAAGTAAGGCCCACGTGGGCAGAAAGAATGAGTGAGTGCAAACAAGAAAGGTGTTTATTGGTTAATAAGGGAATTTTGCTATCATTTTTAAATGAAAATGAGCTAACCATTGGTATATAAATGTTCAGAACTAGGGTGAAATCCACATTTACCATTGTGAAGATTTGCTAGACTATATAATGCAAAACATAACCTGTCACATAAGAAATATGTGGTTAAGCTATACACACTAGTTTTAAATATGTTAAATATGATAATCTTTTCAGACAGTTTGCTGACAGAGTATACTTTTTGCTTTGTGAAGGTACAAAATTTTCAGTTAAAAATTCAGTACTTGATGCCAAAAGTATTTATGAAACACCTTGAATATTTTAAAAATATCTTTTCAAAGAAATTACTAATTGTAAATAGCAAGACATAATTGTGAGAAACTTTAAGCCTAAAAAAAAAGTGTGAAATTTTAAACCTAAAAATGGTAAGAACATTCATCAATAATTTGATTGAATATTTTGAGACCTAATTTTTAGATTTTCCAATTACAACAGGCAAATGTATGTGCTAAATTATAAAATAGAAGATACAAATTCTCAAGATAGCAATTTTTCTTAATCTATCAATATGACACTAAACAGCTTACTAAAGTAGTTAACAAATGTAGCCCACCCACAAATATTCAAGGCCTGTTTCTAGCTCATTCTGCTTTTGAACAAATCTTTTCTTGTGAATTAAAGAGTATGCGTCTAGAATTAGATTGTGCATTCCATTCTGCAGTCTCCCTTCCACCTAGTTCATTAGGATTGGCGCTCCAAAGTTTTACATTTTTTCCTCACATCAGACATTAACTGTCTGACCACATATCTAAATATGATGAATCTGTCATTTCAGTTATGTTTAAAAACATTTGTGAATTATTTTTAGTTATGTGATAAATGTACATGAGCTCATCATTTTCCAGTACAAGTTGACTCATAATTAGATGGTTGTGATTTTCATTGACTTAAAATTTTCTTTAAAGACAGTTTCCTCTAAAACAATAAATACTACAGAAACATCATAGCTTTAATGAATAAGACCTTTCTGTCTGGGTTGATGTGAAGTTCACATCGAAATAAAATACTCAGAATATTTAAAATAATTTAATTAGAACATAATAGTAAATGGTTGCTTACCAACAAAGAAAAACTAGTTTTTGTTTCATCATAAGTATTTAATTATTTAGCAGCCATACTGATTATCATTTTTTAGCTATATTCTCATCTCTTCCACAGAGCCATTACCCATATTTTCAGACTAAGAAAATGCCAACGCATTACTATTCAAAAGTCCTTTACTAGCCTCCAACTAAGTGATCTAGTGACTAATTGATAAATCACATTCTGAGGTTCCTCCCTCACTTCTAGTGCTGACTGAGATGCAGTGTGACCTCTTGTAGCTTATGGTTATTCAAAGAAAGAAGTCAGGATGGAAACTGGATCCCTGCCTCGCTATTTCACATTCTTCTGTTAGCAAAGCCTTGTATCTGTTCCAACCGCTGTGTGAAATGGTAGGGCTATGAAGATAAATTAGGCAAGTTTCTTCGTAGAAAAAAGTTTTCAGGCCATTAGAAAGATGTGTAGTATGCATAAATAAGTATAAAGCAGAGTAGAAATAAGCTCCAGTAACAAAATGCAGGTAGACTGCTTGTGGAGAAGGGAGAGATTACTTGCAGGCGAGAGAATTGGGGAATGCCTTGAAGAAATTGCTTACATTTTTCAAATCTGTCAGTATGAACAAGCCTGGGGTAAACATATATAGTAGGTGGTGGCAGGGGGAGGGAAATAACATTTTTTTTTAGTTTGCACCAAGTGCTTTTACCAGTATTAATACCTAAACAGGTTACATAACTCTAGCCTCGCAATAACCCATGGATTATTTTATTTATAAATAAACTGGAAAAGTTCAGTGACTTACTCAAGATCCTACAGCTATGAAGTAGTAGAGTTGAAATTTGACAGTGCTTATCCTAACTTTAAATTCTTAGTTTGCTTTTTGTTAGTTTTGTTTATTTTTTTTTCTTTTATTTGGGTTTTTTTTTTTTTTTGGTGTGGGGTTTTTTTGTTGTTGTTGTTGTTGTTTTCTGTTTTAAGAGCTACATGCACAGCATAGCATTGGGTCTGGGTCCTGACTTCCACAGCAGCACACAGTAAATTTTTGCAGTGCTTCCCAACCTGCTATAGGTCAGAGTAAGCTGAGGGGAGTTTCTCACAGTAGATTTCTAACACCTTAAACCCTTCAAAATGTAGAGGAATGTCAGGTGATGGCAGTTTTCTTAGTCAGCACTTGGAAACACCTGCTCTAAGGTGATGGAGTTAACCAGTTACCAACCTGCCTTACCACTTGCTGGAAGAATCAATATACAGACATGTATCCATAGGTAATCATTTTCTTTCTTAACCAATTATTATTTGAATTTTCAGTTGTATAATTTTGAGTGTTGTGATGTCCAACCAATATATCTATGGATCCCTGAAATATACCAAATCATATTTCTTTTGACCTCTGAGATGTAATTATTTTGGTTTGGTTTGTTTTGGTTTGGTTTGATATCCAGTGCTGGGATTAATTAACTTAAAGCATAATTAAAGTATATTTTTGTCCTCTCTGAATTCAGGCTACATCTTACAAGTAATGTCATCTTAAAATCACTGATGGCCAAGTAGCAGTTGTGTCACTGATGCCATGATCTATTCTGTGGTGAAGTTGGCTCTTATCCTAGCCACATGAAGGGTCACCTAACCCTCCACTGGTGCTATCAGCAGGCATTTAAGGACCAATTGAAGACAGGAAATGAACCTCTACTTCTGGTCCAAAAGCATCCTTCAAATGAAAATAAAGTACTTGCATAGAGCAGGATACAGTGGTATATACTTATAATGCCACCACTCTGGAGGCAAGAATTCAGGACCATCCTCCATTTCATAGCAAGTTCAAAATAAAGGAAGTGCATGCATAAAACATACTGAAACTCCCCCCCCCAGACAAAAACTGAGTGGCAATAGGAATACCCAATATAACAAGGCTGCCACATGCATGATAACTGTACATATTCATGGGGTACACTTTGATGTTTCAATAATTGGACATATTTGTGGGTCATGAATGTGGTGTGTGTGTGTGTGTGTGTGTGTGTGTGTGTGTGTGTGTGTAATGTAAGTTTGAGTGTTTCTCAAATACTCTTGATGGCAAGACATTATTGTGCACAAAGACATAGGTATCAACATCCCTAAGTCAAAACACTGGAAGGAATCATATTGAGAATGTGAAGAAACTTTAGAAAGGCCCTGGACAATTTCTGTCTCTTATCTGTGCCTTTTTATGTATATGCAAGGGTAATATAATGTAATGAGTTTTAAGTTTGAAAAATATCTTTTAATAAGGGCAAAAGTCTAATAAAGCATTATAATGATTGCTTAACAGCTGTTTCCTTCTCATTGATACTTAGAATTGTACATTACAATCAATAAATCTTAGATTTGGTGAAATATGGTATTGGTGTCTACATCACATTATTTTATGATACTGTTTTATCATTTAATCTCTGTTGTGACCTGCCATGTTCAGCTCAGATAAATGATTCTGTGATTATGACTGACAATGTGGTTCAACCATTGCTAACTGTATTGGACATATCAGATATTAGAAAGGAGTTGCTCAAACATTAGTGTATCAAGATGTTATGAGAAACTAGCAAAGTGTCCATTATAGAAGTACAATTCCCTGATAATTTTTTTAAATAAAATTCATTTTCTTTTTGACAGATGAAAGATGCCATTGCCACATTAACCTCTACCGACCTCTACCACTTAATGAGTAACTTATTTTTAACTAAGTTAAACCAGGGGATGAGTCCCTTTGTTTAACACTTCTTAAAGTACAAGTTAACATCCGGCCTTTATCTAATTGCTATCAAGGACATTAGCCTATTTGGCTGTAGCATGATTCAATTGTGTGAGGTCATGTAGCCAACTGTAATAACTTAAAGTGCTTCACTTGGTGATAAGAAAATGTAGTAACATGCTCTTAGGTTTGTTAGTTATTGCCTAAGGTCATACTTTTTGATGAGGCCATTTGCTCAAGTTTGTTGTCAGGGCACTAAACTGAACTCAGATTTTTAAGTCTTTCAATGTAAGAAACATAATGAGTATTTAGAAATTATGCTTGTATTTCAACCCCCTTTTTAAAGTTGATGTTTCTTGTTTGTACCACTTGATAGTGGAGCTACAAATAGACCTAATATTATGTTGTCACTAAAGAATATGGAGAAGATTATTCAGATCCGTTGCTAAAGACAAGTTTTTTAAACTTTTAGCAAAATAAAATCTGCCTTAAAAATATATGTATGTGAAAAAAAAGTATGTGTGTGTGTGTGTGTGTGTGTGTGTGTGTGTGTGTGTATTTTTACTTGGATTTCAAATCCCTCTGTCTTCTCTCATAAATGACCAGATGAGAGCAGACTCTTCTAAGCCCACCCTTTGTGTCCCTCACAAGCATGTGTGGCTTCATTAGATTGCTCAACCACCTGGTGTGGAATCTCTGGTCTCAGGAGACTTTCTCAGCATCTGGCGTTCACTATGATCTTTGTGTATGTAGGCTTAATCTTTTTATTGACATTTTGTAAAGAAAAAGAATGTGGAACAAATTAGGAAATATATAGAACAATATGAAGTAAATCTACAGTGGTTCTAATATGCCATAGTATTTTACAATATTTGGCTGAAATAAATAGATCAGTAACTATTTCAAATTATTTTATAACTTATAATGTATATGGTACCAGATATATATCTGTATTATACAAAGCATGATTGTTAGGATATTAATCTATATATGGTCAAACCATTGTTTTCTGTAAAACAAAATGTATGTTATCAACAATTAAGTAAACTTGCACTTTGTGATGTCATTTTAACATACTAATATTTTCTGATGATCTGATAGTAAAACAAGAAAAAGGATTGGTATTTTACCAGATTTGTAAAAGATAATATAGTTGTGTTTCTGAGCTACAGACATGGGATAATGAATTAAAGTGAATGTTTTTATATCACAGAAATACTAACAAACTTTATAATATCATGAAAAAAATAAAGGGAATTTTTTGGAATTGATAACCAAATTAGTTACAATGAAAACAGTAGTTTTGTGGCTTTTTAAAATATAAAAATCCATTTTTACGACCTTGAAATTATAAAGTTTTTTGTAGGATAAATATTTTTCTGAAATTCTATAAATCATCCTGTGTGTTTAAGATACAACATAGTGAGTGCCCTGTACAGAAAATAAAATGATGTAGTGCTATAAAAACATTCTTTTATGTATTTATAGAGATAGTCATTCTATGAGCTGGTAGTTGATATTTTATTAGAGGTAAATTAAGAATAAGTTGTTTGTATCTACTTAATTCAGGTAAAATAGTCATTCAGTTTCATAATGTGTATATTTACCTATGGCATGAGCAGGTATTGATAGCATATGTAATAGAACTATAGATGAAGATAGTGAAATTTCTACTCAGAGTTCAGGAGATAGAGGCTGACTTTCATCTTAACCTGCTGACTGCTGAGAGATCTGGATGGATATTCATATTACATATGCATAGCTCAGAGTACAATCACTGTGTGCAGCTAGTAGACACATTGCTATTATAACTAAATGAGACAAAGGTTAACAGCAGCACTGAACACTATTTTAATATAACAGAGTCACTAAGTATGATTTTTGTAGATGAAGACAAACCTCAAATTTGTGAAGTGAGTAGCATCATCATTTATTATTGTGATTCTTGAGAGCGGTCAATACGTGGAACACTAATGACTGAGTCTTTCAGTTGTTACCTTTTGTGACTGCATTTTGACGTCAACTAAAACTGATAACTTAGCCAAGTGTGGTGGCACACGCCTTTAATCCCAGCACTCAGAAAGCACAGCTAGAAGGATTGTCATGAGTTCTAGGCCACCCTGAAGCTATATAGTGAATTCCAGGTCAGCCTGTGCTAGAGCAAGACCCTACCTCAAAACAACACAAAAATAATGATAATTTTATCAAGATTTCACAGTTATGTGTCTTATAGTATATATAATCTTATTTCTTATTGTCCAGTAGGAAGCAGCCCAGAAAAAAAGAAACTTTTTAATTATTTACTTATTTATTTGAGAAGGAGGAGAACGGACACATCAGGGCTTCTAGCCATTGTAAATGAACTCCAGGCACATGTGCCAGCCATATTGTGCATCTGGCTTTATGTAGGTACATAGGAATTAAACCCAGGCCTACAGGATTTGCAAGCAAGTACTTTAACCACTTTGCTATCTTCCCAGCCCAAAAAGAACCTTTAAAGAAATAAAATAATAAAGATAGGAAAAACTTTTTACTGAAAATGTTTTTGACCATTTAAGGTTATTTCTAGTTTTGCCACTGTAAAAGTGTGAAGTGTGCCAGGCATGGTGGCACACACCTTTAATCCCAGCACTCAGGAGGCAGAGGTAGGAGGATCACCATGAGTTCAAGGTCACCTTGAGAATACAGAGTGAATGCCACATCAGCCTGGGCTAGAGTAAGACCCTACCTCAAAAAAAAGTATGAAGTGTGCTTTTCTAAATACTTTCAAACATGTATATAATGTACTTTTATCTCATCCCCACCTAATTGCCCTCTCTTTTCTCCTACCCTCTTAGTAATAAAACTGTTCTTCCCAATTAATCCCCATCCCACTTTCAAGCCTTGTTTGTTTTTTGTTTTGTTTTGTTGCTTTGACCAACCCAGTTAATTAGAATTGCTTGTATGAGTATGGGTGGGAGGTTATTTGCTGGAGTCTAGGCGAAGTACTAGTGGCTGTACCAATGAAAAACATGGCTCCTCTCCCCCAGCTGACATTAGCTACTCTGAGCAATGTGGATCTTACCAGCCCTGCCCCATCCATGATGAAATATTATTGACAGGCTCAATTTTGTAAATTTGTGAATATAAAAGCCATGTTATATCCCCAAGACAGCATTTCATGGCCCTCCTACCAATCCTTATGCTTTTATGTTCTTTCTGTCCTTTCTCCCACCAAGTTCCCTGTACCTTGGAGAGGGTAGTTTAGATATCCTGTTTAGGCCTGAAGGTACAATAGTCATTTCTTCTCAGTAACTGCTAGCTATGATCTCTGCACTAACCTCTACCCATTGAAGAAAGAAACTCCTGTGATCTAGACTTTGAGCAACACTAAACTGTGGGAGCAACATAAATATTTAGAGGACAGTTAGACATTCTATCCATTTAGCATAGCAACAGTTCCTTCCTAGGGTCAGTGTCTCCACCCACAGACTTTTGACTAGGCTTACAGTACCAGGCATGAATTTCCTTCTGTGGAGTAGACCTCAAGTCCAATGAAAAAGCAACTGGCCAGGCATGGTAGCACATGCCTTTAATCCCAGCACTTGGTAGGCAGAGTTAGGAGGACCGCCGTCAGTTCAAGGCCACCCTGAAACTACATAGTGAATTCCAAGTCAGCCTGGGCTATAGCAAGACCCTACCTCGAACCCCTCCCCCCCCCCCAAAAAATAAATCAATTGGTTACCTCCACAATAAACATCCCACTTTTGCACTACTAGGCACATCTGGCCTAGAAGGTCAGCTATAAAGTAAGTACATAGGGTCCACACCTGAGTAGAACTGTTGATGACCTAGAAGTTCAGTTATGAAGTAAGCACACAGGGTCCACAGCTGAGTAGAATTTATGATGACCTTTTCCTGCCCCAGCCAGCAGGGAGTTGAACTCAAGGAGAAGCTAACCTGGGTGAAGGAAGGCAAACAGACACAAGAAGGAGACCATGCTAGGTGTTTGTCATGGCCTCGAGAGTTTATTCTTACATGTAGGTTTATATAGGGTTGTAGGGGGAAGGGGACATGGTCAGGGCAAGGAGTTGTAGGGGGAAAGGGACGTGGTCAGGGCAGGGAGTTGTAGGGGGAAGGGGCCATGGTCAGGGCAAAGATCATAGAGTTACTGGTTAAACCGCAATGCCTTTGTTTCTTCATTAGGATGGGGGAATGTTTGGCCAGGTGTATGATCCCATTGTTTCTGGTAGTTGAATATTAGGTGAGGAAGTAGAAAGTTAACTTGCTATATGGCAGTCTTTGTTTGTGGTAGTTGAGTATTAGGTGAGGAAGTAGAAACTTAATTTGCTATATGGCAGTCTCTGTTAAAATGGCCAAGGTTTGGTTCATAGCTCCCAACATTTTCCTGCAGCAGTTTGCATAGCACCTTCCACTACAAAGAAGGCTAGCCAACATGGAGGAGACCTCTAGCCCAGTTCCAACTTTCTCTACATTCTGCAAATAAATTATGTGGTGTCCTCAGGGATATGGACTTACCATCTGTATTAGTCAGGGTTCTCTAGTAGAACAGAATAAATTATTTTAAAAGGGAATTTATTCAATTAGCTTACAGTATTCTAATAGCAATTGTAGGCCCAAAAATCAAGGAACCCGGTAGTTTCTCATTCCACGTGGCTAGATGACTCAGCAGTCCCAATCCAGCACTGAAAGCCTAAAGGCTTCCCAAGGAGCCGCTGGTCTTCAATCCATGTGGGCCTTCAGTTGACACTGGTCTTCAGTCCATGCTGAAAGGCAGCAAGCAGCTCCAGCAGCCAAGTGGAAAGAAGGGGCTCTTTTTACCCAGAGCTTTCTTATATGAAGTTCCCATCTGAGAGAAATTACCCACTCTGGAGGTAGGGCTCATTCTAGGGAAAGGACTTCCTCCTTCAGTTAATCCTTCCTGGAAGCAACCTCGGAGACCCACCCAAAAGGGATATATGTAGATTACTAAACAGATCAAGTTGACAACACCTTAACCATCACAAGTCCCCTTGTCAGCTTGACACCAAACCATATCTCCTTACGTCATACTTAATTTCAAATGAAACAGTAACAAGCTCATAATTCTGGCTAACTTGCTTGGTATAACTATCACACATACAACCGGAAACACAAAATCTTTCCCCCAACACAAAGCAATGTTCTTTGGGGAATGCTTGATCTCTAAAATAATAGGCCTAATATAAATTCAATAAGTTAGCTAGTGATACAATTTTTAATATTGGTGTAGATATGTACAAACACTGTATCAAGGTAGGACAGAAGCATGGCAATTACAATCCTCATTTCTTATAACTGGTCACATGGCCTTAGCTGGTATTTGTAACTATCTCCTTATTCCCATTCTGTATTTCCTCCACCTTCAACAAGCACCTCAGCAGGTCTTGGTTCTTTTCCTGAAGGATCTGGGCCATTCATTGCACAACCCCAATAGGGTTGTTACAGTTGTCCACTGACTTTGATAACAGGGCATGGTAATACCAAGAGACACCCTACAGGATCTCCTGTATTCCAGACATACTCTTCCTTGCCTTCATTGTTCCTGTACTCCAGACATATTCTTCCTTGTCTTCATTGTTGAGGAGCAGTCCAATTTCCCCATGGTAGTCTGGATCAATCACCCTGCTAACTTTGTAACCCCTTTCTTAGCCTGTTCACTCAAGGGCATCAGGAGCCCAAAGTCGCCAGGGGGAAGTCTTAGCTTCCAGTTCAATTAGAATGTTATTTCTGCCTCCTGGCAAAAGCACTTCCCCCTCTGGCACCAAGACCTCTAGGCCAGCAGAGCATTGTGGGAACAGGAAACCAAATTTGGTTTGGGGTAATGGCAAGTGGTACCATTCCTAGTTCTACCCCTTGATTCCTGGACACATGACTCTGGGCTATAGGAGAAACAGCACCATATATAAGATGCTGATTCAGAGCATATATAACCTACTGGAGGACACTGCCTCAGCCCTCCAAGCTACTGCTACCTAATTGGTGCTGTAGATGTTTCTTTAAAAGGCTATTCCACCATTCTATCAATGCAGCTGCTTCAGGGTAGTGGGGCACATTGCAAGAACAGTGAATTCCATGATCATGAGCCCACAGCTATACGTTCTTGCCTGTGAAGTGAGTTCCTTGTTCAGAAGCAATGTTGTGAGGAGTACCATGATGATGGGTAAGGCATTCTATAAGCTGATGGATAGTAGTTTTGGCAGAGGCACTACATGCAGGAAAGACAAGTGCATACCCAAAAGAAGTGTCTATTCTGGTAAGGACACTGCCCTTTCCATGATAGAAGTCATCCAGTGTAGTCAACCTGCCACCAAATTGCTGGCTGGTCACCCTAAGGAATACTACCATATCAGGGGCTCAGAGTTGGTCTCTGCTGCAGGCAGGTTTAGAACTCAGAAGCAGCTGTAGCCAGGTCAGCCTTAGTTAGTGGAAGTCCATGTTGTTGGGCCATGCATAACCCGCATCTCTGCCACCATGGCCACTTTGTTCATGGGCCCATTGGGCAATGACAGGGGTGGCTGAGGAAAGAGGTTGATCCACAGAATGGGTCAGCTTACCTACTTGATTATTAAAGTCATCCTCTGATGAGGTCACCTTCTGATGAGCATTAACATGTGACACAAATATCTTTATACCCTTAGCCTATTCAGAGAGTTCTGTGCACATATACCTTCCCCAAATGTCCTTCTCACTAATTTTTCACTGTGCTTTTTCTAAGTCCAGGACCATCCAGCCAAACCATTGGCCATAGCCCATGAATTAGTGTATAACCACACATCTGGCCATTTTCCCTTCCAAGCAAAATGCACAACCAAGTGCACTGCCTAAAGTTTTGCTCATTGTGAAGACTTCCCTTTACCACAGTCCTTCAGAGTTGTCCCAGAAAGTGGCTGTAATGCTGCAGCTGCCCACTTCTGGGAGGTGCCGTATAATGTGCTGAACCACCCATAAATTATGCCCTGGTCCTCTCCTCCTCAACTGGTCATAGGCCACACCCCATAATGCCATAGGTGCATGCTTGGGTGCAGGAGGCATTGTAACAGGAGTAGAAACCATAGTCATTTGGGCAACTTCCTCATCTAACTTGTGTCTTCAGGGCCTCCTCAAGCCTGGTCATGTATATACCACTTCCACTTGATAATGGACTGCTGTTGTGCATGTCCAACTTTATGGCCTGGTGGGTCAGACAACACCCAGCTCATAATGGGCAGCTCAGGTCACACAGTAACTTGATGGCCCATTGTCAAATGTTCAGTTTCCACTAAGGCCCAATAGCAGGCCAAAAGCTGTTTCTCAAGGGGACAGTAGTTGTCTGCAGATGATGGCAGGGCCTTGCTCCAAAATCCCAAGGGCCTGTGCTGTGATTTGTTATGGGGCCCAGTGTCGCACAAAGTAAGGCCATCAACTCACAGGATGTGAGGCAGTTTTATTGGTTAAAAAAGAAAAGAAAAAGAAGAAAGTCTGGTATATTAGATCTGCATCCAGAGGTCAGAAGCTCAGGGTGCAGCCCCATACTGTTCCAAGTGTCAGCTTTTATTGGAAATAACCATATGATGTTTATTTAAAAAATAAAAAAGTAGGAATTAAAACATAAATCAGTTACAGGAAGTACCTGGGGGGGTGTGAGGTAGGCCTGAGGCCAGGAGTCTGCCAATGTCCCACTTACCTGTCATTAAGGATTTTGCTCAACAATGCAGGCCCAGGGTAATGTTATTCAGACCAACAGAGCCTCCTTTTCATCTACCATCCCCATCTGCTTAAACAAGTGTTTCATTCCTTTCTTTTATGAACGCCTACAAGGAAGTGACTTATGTTTTTCTCTAAGCTCAGTTTACAGATTTACCTATGGGGGCCTGCCTACCCTTATGTCTGGTTGTGGGCCTAGAGGCAAAGGTGGGTGGGCACTGAGAAGCATCAGCACCTCCTGCTGACTCCTCAGACAAAGAAGGATTAATTCCTTCAGGCAAGGGTGGGAAGGGAAATACCTCAGGGTGTGGAGGTGGGGATACAACTGCTAAGGGAGGGGAGGTTACATTCTCATGCAAAACTTCTTCAGAACCTGAGAGTTCTGTGTCCCCAGAATCTTCAGAGTCTTCCCCATACATCCCCATCCCAAGTCATAGGATCCCACTCTTTTCCAATCAGTGCACTCACTTTAACTTCTGATAGCTGTGAGGCTGGTTATTTGAGTTATTATTGCAAGTTAGCCAATCTTACAAAGAGAGCTTGGGTTTGGTTTTTTGCTAGTTGAGCCCTGTCCTGGCTAGAAGGGAGACTCTCCTCCAGGACACCTTTAGAAACCTTCAGATCTTGTATGTAGGTCTTAAGCTTGGAATTTTCCTTTGTGAGCTCTTAATAGTTTATCCAGAGATGCTAGAAGTAACCAACCAGCGTCATCATTTGTCTTACTTTTCCACAAATATTCAAATGTTTTAATTAAAGAGCTACTGAATTCCGCACTCTTCACAAGATGTTACTCAGGATTACCGAATACATCTATTTCACAGAGTTCTTTAAATAGTCCATACCATGGATTATTAGTGCCCTCCCTATTACCAGTAATAATGTTTTCCTTATTACGAGTATTTAGTAGCACTGAACTTGGAGACCCAACCCCAGATAGTCTCAAGCCCACAAGAGAAATCCATCCTTACAATTCTGTTTCTCTAGAACCACTCCTGATGCCGGCACTGATTTAAACACACAGGTTTAAAAATTCAAAACTATGGGCTGGAGAGAGATGGTTTAGTGGTTAAGTGCTTGCCTGTGAAGCCTAAGGACCCCGGTTTGAGGCTCAGTTCCCCAGGACCCACGTTAGCCAAATGCACAAGGGGGTGCATGCGTCTGGAGTTCGTTTGCAGCTTCTGGAGGCCCTGGCACGCTCATTCTCTCTCTCTTTCTCTAGCTGCCTCTTTCTCTCTCTGTCTCTGCCTGTTGCTCTCAAATAAATAAAAATAAACAAAAAAAATTTTTAAAAAATAAAGATAAAAATTCAAAACTAGAATCTGCATATGAGAGAGAACACAAAACATTTGCATTTGGAGCCTAGATTGCCTTGCTCAATATGATCTTTTCTAGTTCCATTTGTTTTCCTGCAAATTTCTTAATTTCATTTTTCTTTGTAGCTAAATAAAGCTTCTTTGTATACATGTGCTACATCTTCATTGTCCATTCATCAATTGATGGCATTGTGGTGGTTTGAATTAAATATCCCCCATAAACTCATGGGTTTTGAATGCTTGGTTCCCAGGTAGTTTTGTTTGGGGGTTGAGAAGTAGAGCCTTGCTGAAGGAGATAATGTTCTTGGGGGCAGCCTAGGGGTTTTCTCCCCTTGCTAGAGCTCAGCTCACTCTTGAAGCCTCTGCCCCTGCCATGCTTTTCCCTGCCAATATGAAGCTTTCCTATGAGACTGTAAGCTAAAATAAACTCTATCCTACCACCAGCTGCTTTTGGTCAGGTGTGTTGTCCCAGCAACATGAAGGTAACTACAACAAGTATCAAGGAGGATTCCATTTCCTACCTATTGTGAATAGAGCTGTAGTAAACACGAATGAGCAAGTATCTCAGTACAGTATAGTATCCTTAGGGTGTATGCCCAGGAGTGGTGTAGGTGGATCATATGTTAGTTGTGTTTTTGGCCTGATCTCAATAATTGTTGCATCAGTTGGCACTCCCACCAACAGTGAATAGGATCTGTCTTTCCCATCCCCTCATTGGCATTTTTCATACTATTTTGACCAAAGTGAAATAGAATCTCAAAGAGGTTTTATTTTTTTAATATTGTTATTTATTTATTTGCAAGCAGAGAACGAGGAACAATGGGCATGCCAGAGCATCTTGTCACTGCAAACAAACTCCAGATAAAAACAGTATTTTGTGCATCTGGCTTTATGTGAGTACTGGGGAATCAAACTCAGGCTTTCAGTCTTTGCAGCAAGCACCTTTAAGTGCTGAGCCACCTCACCAACCCTCAGAGTAGTTATAAATTATATTTTCCTGATAAACAAGGATGCTGAACAGTTTTTAAAATATTTATTAGCCATTTGTGCTTCATCTTTTGAGAATTCTCTACTTAGTTCCATAGTCCATTTTTATTGGGTTGTTAGCCTTCTCAGTACTTGTGTGAGTTCTATGTATGCTCTAGATATTAATTCTCTGTCACATGTGTATGTGACAAAGATTTTCTCCCATTCTATTGGTATCTTTTCAGTCAGTAGACTGTTGCTTTTGCTATACAAATTTTAATTTTATATGGTCCTACTTTTCAATTACTGAGTGACTGAGTCATATAGAAAGTCTTTATGCCTATTTCCTGTGATATACTTCTTTGCTTTTTCTTTAGCAGTCTCAGAGTTTCAGTTCTCATATTGTGATCCATCTGAAGTTGATTTTTGTGCAGAGTGAGAGTTAAGAATCTCACTCCCTACTTCTACATATCCATAAAATGCTCTTTTAAAAATATTTTTGTTTTACTTTTTATGTGTATGTTTTGTATGTATATGATGTGTATGTATGGGCACATGCTTGCCACTGCACATGTGTGGAGATCAGAGGACAACCTCAGGGTGTTCTCCCCTCTCCTTCCATCCTATCAGACAGGGTCTCTCTTGCCACTACTGTTTGAAAGCTTATGGCTCCTGGCTCTGCCTTCCATTGCTGTAGGTACATTGGGCTCACAGACATGTACACCACCTTCCATCTGGCTTTATGTGGAGAAAGATCAAACTCAGGCCACAGACTTACAAGCAAGTGCCTTAATCTACTGAACTATCTCACAGCTCCAGAAGTGTTCTTTTTTCTAATTTTTATTTAATTTTTCCATTTTTTATATTTTCATATGTGTATGTAATGAATTAATGGATGTCCCTACTCATTAGAAATGATGTATTCTATCCTACTTATGGAAGAAGTTTAAAGTGACTTTAAAAGCCAGGTTGTTCATTATTTTTCCAAATTATTCAGGATTATGGCGTACCAAAGGTTTTTTTTTTATTTTGTTTGGAGGTGGCTTTGTCCAAGTATGCCTGCTACTCAGATACTAAATGAAAAATAGTTAAGTCATTCTCTACAGTTGAACTTGATTAAAATTATTAATTTTCATTGATTGGAAATCCTTAAATAGGAACTTTAGCTGATGATTTTTATTAATTTTGAAGGTTTAACAATGCTACCTTTTACTACCGAGTAATATGATAAAATAATTAGAGTGATGATAATTACATTTTCATGTATGATCACAGAACATACCAATGATGAAAACTTGAGTACTTGGTCACCCTGGTAGTGTGGTTGAAACATTCTGAGTAGAGTGTTCTTGCATTTATTTTTTTTTATTTGTGTTGTTTTGTTTTCTTTGAGACTGGATCTCACTTTGTAATTCGGCTAGCCTTAAACTTATTATCTTCTTCCATATACACCTTCTAAGTGCTGGGATTCCAGGCATGTGACACTACATATATGCTCTTCCTATATCACATGCAGAGGTTTGGGGCCCTTATAATATGTAAAGGAGGAGGAGATTTTGAAGAAAGGTTTTCAGGATTCACCAGCAATATTTAAGGTTTTGTTCTAAGCTGCTCAATTGTTTGTATTTAACATAAGTTTTTCCTAAATGTTAATAACCTAAAACAGTTTGTTTTTATTTTTTAACTTTTTATTGATATCCTTCATTCATATAGACAGTGTGCGATCATCAAAATCCCCTCCCACAGCCCTTCTTCTTTCCAAGTAGCCTCTCTGTTTTGATGTCATCTTTTTTCTCCCTTCCTATTTTACAGATTTACATGGTAGCATCAGCCACTGTGAGGTCATGAATATCATAGCCACATTGTGTCTGCAACAGTATTTCAAAGTACTCCTCCCCTTTTTTAGGCTCTTATGTTCTTTCCACTACCTCTTCTAAAATGGTCCCTGAGTGTTAGAGGTTCTGATAGTGATAGAGATGCCTCACTTGGTGTTGAACATACCACTGACAATTCTTCTCAGCATTTTGATGAGTTTTGAGTTACCCCATTAGTCACCTCCATCAAAAACAGAAGTTTCGGGCTGGAGAAATGGCTTAGCAGTTAAGCGCTTGCCTGTGAAGCCTAAGGACCCTGGTTCGAGGCTCGATTCCCCAGGACCCACTTAAGCCAGATGCACAATGGGCACACATTTCTGGAGTTCCTTTGCAGTGGCTAAAGCCCTGGCACACCCATTTTCTCTCTCTCTCTCCCTCCCTTCCTCCCTGTCTCCCTCCTTCTCTCTTTCTGCCACTCTCAAATAAATTAATAAAAGTAAACAAAAAATTTTAATAAATAAAAAACCAGATCAACAAAAGTGTTTCTAAGACTATGATGCAAAGAAAGTTTAAATTTCATCATACTTGGAAAGGTGACCATGTATTTCTGGGAAGCTGTGTGTGAAAAGACATGTAGAAACTTACATCAGCAATAGGCAGAATGAGGCAGAGTTGACATTCCATGTCAGTTCCCTCCCTTGGGGATTCTGACTTGACTTTAGGGCTTAAAGTGTTATTACACCTTCCTTTGTCCTCAGCAGAGGAAGAGAATTGTGGAATGGAAGTTTGACTTAGTAAGTTGTTCCTGACAAATAGTTCAGGAAGCTCTAGCCATCACCTACTAATTTAAGAGTAGATTGCTGTCCACAAAATGTAATTGTGGAGTATTTTGGGTCCACAAAACATAATTGTGGAGTATTTTGGATTGGAGTCAGTAGTTTGAAACTATTAGTCAAGGTCTGGAAGGTGTTTTGAAGTTTCTGCTTTTTAAATTTGTTTCTCTCAAACAATAAGTTTGAGAGAAGTAGATAAAAAATAAGAGACTAAGCATAGAATATAGAAAAATGTCTTTGAATTCATATCATTTAGCATTCTTTGCTTTTTAAAGAGATAATTCATATTGTAAGCTCAGTTACAAAAAGGTTGTTTGTTTGTTTTGGTGTATCCCAAGAAGCCAAAAATATGAAGTAAAATTTAAGACTAGAGTGAAAAAATCATGTTTAAGAATAAGGATGGAGAAGATGGTTGAAAGAGTTACCAGTAAAATGCTTGAAATTATTATACTTACTTCAGTATTATAGTATTACCCCTTTCTCTTAGAGGCAGTGCCAAAGAAACTGGAACATTTTGTATTTTGATTTGTGTTCTCTGAACAGACTTTTCAAGCCACGGAGCAGAGTACCAAAGAAACCTATTGTGCATCAAGAGCTGAGGCTTGCTCATATTTTCTCATTGATTTCTAGTTTCACAAGAAGCATCTGAAGTAGATAGCATTTCCTTAGCACATGAGGAAACAGACTAGGGCAGACACATAGTTTTCCTTTAATTACATTTGTCTTGGAACTAGGATTTAAACTTAGTCTATGTATCCCATGATTTTACCTTTCTTTAAAAAAAATATAGTGCTTCAGTGCTCATTTAAAATAAAAATAAAGTTGTGTAGGCCAGGTGTGGTGCTGTATGCCTTTAATCCCAGCACTCAAGAGTCAGAGGTAAGAAGATTGTGTGAGTCCAAGGCCAGCCTGGGTTTACAGAGTAAATTCGAGGTCAGTCTAGGCTAGAGTAGACCATACCTCAGGGGGGTTGGGAAGGGGGGGAACTTGTGTAGCAGTTACTTTTCTTGTTGTTGTAACAAATACCTGGTAAAAACCTTAAGGAAGTAGGGGTTTATTTTGGTTCATAATTTGATGTGTAAAGTCATGGTGGCAGGAAGATAAAGTGGCATATTGCATCTGCAATCAGGAAGCAGAGATAAACGAGTGTTGTACAATTCACTGTCTCCTTTTTAATTCCATCCGGAACATCAGTCTATGAAATAGTGCCAGTCACATTTAGGATGGGTCTTCCCACTTCAACTAACCTAATCTAGAAAATTTTTCACAGATAAGGCCAGAAGTTTTATTTCCATCTTAATTTTGAATTCCATAAAGAAGACAAGATTAACACAACATCGTTCTTTTTATTCATTTTATTTTCTTTAATTACATTCACCCTCAGCTTGCTTTGTTTATGCTAAGGATCAAACCCAAAGCCTTATGCAGGCTCATCAGGAAAGTGCTATATCCCCAGCAAACCTTGGTTCTATACAGCAATGATTAATAGAAAATATTTCCATTACCACAGAGCTCACTAATCATTAAGTCAACAAATATTTAACAAATACATACTAAATACATATCAACGTACTAAATAGAAATGGGCACTTTATGATTTCTCCTCCAAAGATATCTTTTTTATTGACAATTTCCATAAGTATCGACAAAAACATCTATCTTGAAATTGTAATTCTGTGGGTAACTTTAGCAGTGTATACACAACCTTAATTTATCAGATTACATATATTTTCCTCACAGAAAGCACTATCTTCACTGTGAATTATTCATGCAACATTTGGTTCCTGGATATGCACACAGTGCCCTCAGTCACTTAGGAAGTTCTAGTAATGGAAGTATGTTTTCATGACAGCTTAAATTAGGGGTCAGCAATCTACTGCCATTTGGCCAAATCTGCCAGCAACCTGGTTTTATAAGTAAAGTCCTATTGGATCAGAAGTCACACTCTTTATTTATATATTTTCTAAAGTTGCTTTTGTGCTACATAATAACTAGTTGTAACAAATCATATGGCTTATACAGCTGAAAATTTTGTTATCCTTTAATGAAAAAAAAATGACTCATCCTTGGATCAGATCAATGTTTGAAAGTAATTCTAAAACGTGTCTCTGTGTGTGTATGCACTTATATAGATGAAAGAATACATAAAAGTTATTTTGAAAATTTATGTTATGTGTTATGTGATATCTGTTCCACTATATTCCCTGTAGCCTAAACTCTTTGCCCTGGATATTAAATATTACTATTATATTCCTGATTATATATCTAGAAGATCAGTTTGGTCTTAAAATTTAAGTTATAGATAATTATTCTTCCTTGGATTAAGAACTTAAGTTTGACTTAATGTATCTGTCACATATTCACATATTTGAAAGATCAAGTTTCTCTTGATAATAGCTATACCAGTGGTCCTCAAACTTTAATTTGCCTTAAAACCATGTAGAAACTGATTCGCTTCTGATTTGGTGGGTCTAAGGCGTAATTGACTTCCTAACAAATAACTGATTCTGCCACTGTTAGTCTGGGACCACTGTAGTAGACTTTGAAGATAGTAAAAATAAGTAAATAAATAATAGCAGAGACCCTTGAAAGCATTCACTGAGGTCACTTGAGACTTCTAAAATTGTACCTTCTTTTCCCTGAGTGGGTCCTATGGCATCATAGTTTTGAGGTTTCATTTGTCAAAATTGTTAGCTCTTGAGTATTACTAACACAAATATTGATGTGTAGCTTTGGCCTGTTAGCTATCAATGGAAATCAGAAAATCAATAAACTTAATAGCTGTTCATTACACAGTTGATGCATTTGCAGGACTATGTTGAGTACTGTCAGTGAATAATCAATCCAGTCAAAAACTATTATCATATCACTGCCAGAATTTTTTATAATATACTATTTTATTTATGACTTTATATAGATACTGCAGCACTTTTTTATGAGGCAAACATTTGTCTTGTGTGATTCATGCTGCTTATCATTACGGTCATTCCACCCAGCTAGCATCACCTGTTAACATGGAGGGCTTCCTAGAGGCACCCTCACTTGAGATAAGCAGGGTTCTAGCTTTTAAACCAGCAGTATATTCACTCAGCCACAAGAGTTCCTGCTGTGTGCTAAATACTCTGGGAGCATACATCTCTGATTCCCTCTGTATTTTATCACCTAAACTGCTTATAAGAAGTATAAACTAAATATCAGAGTTCAGGTCAATAGAAATTTGATAAGGCTACATAGTGGTGGCATTTGAGCTAAATTTTGCAAAAGTAAAATTCTTTTCAGGGAGACAAGATGAGAGGGGCACCAAGCCTGAGGAAAGAACATGGAGAGAAGTGCTGCAAGCTGTCAAGAGTCCAGAATAGCATTTCCAGTGGCTTTAAGGTTAAATGGAGGATTTCTGGAAAAGGAAGATACCAAACTAAGTGTACAAGAACTAATAAAGTATTATGTATATGAAAGGAGAGAGTTCCAGATAAATGCAGCTGTATTTGCTTCTCCAACTTCTCTTTCTTATTATACTACCCTTGACTGAGTTCAGAAGCACATTTGCACTAATCTGGTAAAATTAATTAGGAAGTCAGTTTGTGGAGCACGAGAATTTATTTTAATTGATTAAAACATTTTGGTAAAGCCCTCTGAGTCTGGTGGCTATAAAAATTGCTACCTCCACTTTGAGGAGATTGTTCAGTGGGTGAATGAATACACTTGGCTTGCAAAGCCTGTTGGCATGGATTCAGTTCTTTAGCCACTTACATAAAACCACAAGGTGTTAACAGTAGCAAGAGACCCTGGCATGCATACACGCATACACACAACACACACACGCACACACATATACAGAAATAAATTTTTAAGTGCAAATAATTCATTTGCTTTATTAAAGACTACTAAGTACTCATTTCAATTTTTATCTTTATGATTCTTTACTTACTGTAATCTCAATAATATATTTCATTTGAATTGATCCAACATTAATTTTTGTTGTATTCATAATTTACAATCTGTCGTATTTAGAATTTACATGCTCTAAAACCCAAGAAATGGAAACTTTTCCTTAGCAACTACCCCTCCAAATATGACTCATCAGATCATTCCAGACTATGCCTTTCAGCAACATTCAAACCAACTGCCCATTTAATATAATTTCCCTATGAGCCCTAGCTCTTTTTCTTCTACCCAATCTTCACTCTTCTGTTCTCTACTTTTCTCCTCCAGTGTCTTTATCATTTTTCATCAGTGCATTGCTTTACATATGCTTTGTACTTCCAAATTCATATCTTTATCCCAGGGTTTCTTTTCTGAACTATAGACTTGAAGAGTCTTTTTAACAAAAGGTATCTCAAATCCATCATCTTCAGAGTTGAACCTTAAACCCTGTTCCTGTCTTCCTCACATTAATGAATAAGCCACCATCTATCCCTTTAGTTACTTGATCCAGAAACTTTAAGTTAGCCTCTTCCTGTATTTCTGTTATCCTCCCTCCAAATTTTTGTTGACTCTGCATCCAAAGAATGTCTCCATCCTCTGTATTAATCTTGGACCACACCTAGACACACAGTTAACTTGATTATCTATAGTCTATTTCTTCACATGACCAGTGGCCACCATAAACTGAATGCTCTCAGAAGATCCCTCTAACAAGCTCATACTTAAAGTAAACTTAGCATCCAAAGAAAATTCCAGGTAGATCAAACAGCTTTTCTATAGATCCTAAGATGAAAATTAAGCCTAGAATATGTTAGAGCCATGAGGCAGGTCAGTGTAGACAGGGAAAGTATTTGATGAGAGATTTGCTTGAAGAATTTAACAGAAACCAGATTATATAGGGCTTGAACAATAAGAATATGGAATGTGGGTTTTATTTTAAATGCAGAAAGGACAATGAAAAGTGATCATTTGAATTTAGGAGGTAAGAAAGAAAACTTGAGGATATGGATGAATCTAGAGATTTGGTCAGATGGTAAGACCAAACCTAATGATTTCAGGGTCATAAGTATCATTTGAAGGCCATCAAAAACATTTAGATGCTATGAACTATCGAGAGTACATATACAGAGAAAGAAGCCTGGGACTGAGCAAAAGTATTCCAAGAGTGAGGAAGTAGGTACATATAGTGAATAATGAGTGGGAGGAGAAACAGAAATGTAATCTTTCTCCTGCAAAGGTCATATGGAATACTTCAGAAACAATGAAAGTAGAACTTTTAGGTACTATCAAGAAATTCTTATGAGAGACAAATATCTTTCTTTTCATAATATTTTACAAAAAAAAAAAAAAAAAAAAAAAAAACAAAGAACTCTCCAAGAGTTTTCTGCCCTGATAAAAGCATCTTCTTTAACTTATCTCCTTATTTAACAAATATTTCCTGGATTTCTTGTGGATGTTGGTATGATCTCAACACTGTTCTTGTTAAACTTTAAAACATATGGCTAGATACATAATTTATGATGGCTTGGCCCATTTCTGTTTTGAGGGAAAATTTAAACATGGTTGATAACCATTTGTCATAAGTCAGATTCTCTTGAAGCTTATTGCTGGGCAGTGTCTCTGAGTAAACCGACACAGGGGATAAGTATGTCTGTCTTCTTAGCAGTGTACACATGAAGGAACAGTGGTCTTGTGTAATAGAATCCACCTTTCTGCAGTTGTCACTTTTGAACAGACTTTTTGCAGTAAGTAATTGTTGTTTGAAGTAGATACTAACTTTATGAATGTGTATAGTATACAATATTGTGAAGTTGGGACAACAGAGACACACTGAAAACTTACCTTCCATTTTCTGAGCATTTTGGTCAGATGGCTTTTTGGCATGTTGTACAGTAATTGCTCCCGGGGACTTGTTTTACTGTCTGGCTAACCACTGTCGTATTGCTTCTGGATTATTGACTTCATGTCCATCTGGCTGCCAGGATAAAATCCTGAGTCAGCTGGTAAAAACCTTTCTTGAAATGTTTCAAATTAATTGTGGGTTTGCAGTGGTTTCATTTTCAAAGTTTATATGCTAGTTGGATGAGTAGGCCTGGAAGTGTATTCTACATATATGTGTGTATACATACACATAGTTATGTACCTACAAACCTTAGTGCTTATGGGTTGGAGTGTTATTGAAATAGTTGATTCTCCATCTGGGCCCTTGTCTCTCCAACTGAAGAATGGAATGGACAGATGGTGAAGGGTGAACAAACAAGGATTTATTTGCACAGAAATAGAACACCCTGAACAAAAGCTAGATGCTAGGTAGCAGTAGTTTTGTCAACCAAGAGGGCAAAGGTTGCTGTTACAGCTCTGACTCAGTAGCTGTGGGTTTGCTGATCAAGAAGGCATGAAGATGAAGCCCTTGACAGGCTTTGGGTTACCAGACAAGAGAAGGTACCATCACATGTAATCACTCTGGGGATTTAGCAGGCCTCGAGGCACTAGCCAGGAAGGGTTGCCATCAAGTGTTACAGCTCTAAATCTTGGCAGGCTTCAAAATAACAGCCAAGAAGGATCCTGTCAAAGGACAAACCAGGACCTGTTGGTCTCTCTCCAAGGTAGGAATCAGTCTGGGTGCCAAGGGTAGAGGTCCAGGGACAAGAACATATGCAACTACTTGAGCATGAGTAGGGCTCTCAGAGCAGTTGTGACTGCCCTAGCATTCCTACAGGAATGGCTTAGGGGTACAGCCTCAAGCCTTCCCTTTATACCTTCCAGCAAATGGACAAAACTGAGAAGCCAAGTACAGCAAGTATGCAGACACAGATTGATCCTGATTTGTCATGCAAATTAGGTGAAAAATCACAGGAACCAATCAGAATAGTTTATAAGCCCCTTCAAGAGTTCAAATGTTACCCCTAAGGCACTCCTACTCCTGTTATCATGGTAACTATCAAGTAGGTGCACCAGCTTTCAAAAAGAAAGCAGTTACTTTCTCCTTACTAGGCAAAATAACTGACCAGAAGCAGTTTACAGAAGGAAAAGGGTCTGCAGTTCCAGAGGCTAGAGTCTACCAGAGGGGAAAGCATGGCAGGAGCAGGAAGCCTCAGCCACAACATCACAGCATCAGGGAGGAAGTGCAGAGAGTTACAGCACATGAGGAGAGCTATAACCTCAAGCCCAAGCCCCCTACCCACCCACCCGAGTGACACACTTCCTCCAGCAAGGCTACACCTTCCAGAGGTTCCAAACCTTCCCAACAAGAAGCACCATCTGGGGATTCAAACACATGAGCCTTTGCAAAACATCTTATATTCAAACCACCACTTAGCTTTCAGAAGGCCTCATGCAGGAAGCATTGCAGTTTGTGCCGGATGTTTCTCTGTGGGGTTATAAGCTCCAATCACAGTCCAAGGTCCATTTCTTCCCATTAGCTCTACTTTTTTTAAAAAAACATCTTTTGCGTGGATTAGAGGAGAATGCTTGCCCAACATAAGTAGTGCTTTCTGGTGAGTCAGTTACAGTTTACAAGTTTCTCTGCATATAGAGACTCATTACAGATTTTCTGCTGAGATTTTGAGAAACTTGCAGAACGATTGCCTCTAGCACTGCTGTCCTCCCCCATCTTCAAAGATCAAATGTCTTTAGAATACCAGTTATTGATTAGTGTATGGTGTGAATACCTAAGAATTAAATGTGAGAAGTTGGGGCTGGAGAGATGGCAGTGCTGAGTTGCAAATCTTTATAGCCTGGGTTTTATTCCCCACTACCCACATAAAACCAGATACACAAAGTGGTGCATGCATCTGAAGTTTGTGTGCAGTGGCAAGAGGCACTAATGTGCCCATTTTCTCTCTCCTCATCTCTTTCAATCTTTTTCTCAAATATATGTCCTTGAAAATAAATAATAAAATATTTTTAATATTATAAATATTAATAAATTGCTCAGAAGTGTTGTTGTCATGGTTGAGATTATTCTCTAGAACTACTGTGTTCCCAGCCTAATCCCTGACAGCTGTACATGTGACACTCAGGGCAGATATAAAGGCTCAGTTACCATGTCATCTCACCTGGAAATAGAAGTTGAACAGGGGCACACACACACTGGTGGCAGTAGATGCATTCTGTATCTTGATCATGGTGGTGCTTATCCAACTTTAGCATTCAGCGAAGTAGGTGACTTTATTTTAGGTAAGTTAGACCTTAATAAAGCTAATTTTTTGTTTTGTTTTTCAAGGTAGGGTCTTGCTCTAGCCCAGGCTGACCTGGAATTTACTATGTAGTCTCAGGGTGGCCTTGAACTCATGGCAGTCCTCATACCTCTGCCTCGTGAGTGCTAATATTAAAGGCATGTGCCACCATGCCTGGATAATAAAACTAATTTTTAAAATTCGATATTCAGTGTTTAGTAGTTTCTTTAAAACATTATGAATTTACGTGTTGCATTACATTTAACAAAATATTCTGCTTTTAAGGAAAGAGAAAACTAATATCCTGTCCCATTTGTCAATACCTTTCAATTCTATCACTGTTTAAAAGACCGAAATTGTGTAAAATTGCAAAATATGTAAAATTATCACATGTAACTATTCACCATGTAAGGTTACCAGATATACCAAAACATATAATGGGAAGCACATAGAATGTGAAGTAAAAGAATTAGTACTTCATTCTAACCATGGTTTTTATGATCTTATCTGTCTTAAACGTTTAGATAGTGGTATTGCTTATTACCAAAAGTTACCATTTGGAGTGATCAAATGAAATCATAGATGGAAAGGTGCTTTGGAATCACAGTAAGTCCCTATACCTGCCAACTACCTATAACTACTTATAAATAAGAGTTCAAGTTTGCCCATGCACTCTTACAGAACAGAAATACCCTGGCATATAGCTATCCCTGTAACATGAAATCATATTGACTGAAATAACTTCATTTCCTATTTCTGAGCTGCAAGAATTTTATCAGAGAACTTATGGCATATGAAGTTAAAGACTGTTTCTTCTGGGTGTCTGAGTCCAAACACATGTTTATAAGAAGGTATATTGGAATTTATATCTTTTTACTGATTATTCTCATGCTCAAATACAAATATGTTGTCTCTCTACTTACTCTGGAAGTAAAAGAAGGCATTACAAAGACCTGGTGTTAGCCTGTCTGCTTGTCCTGGCATACAAAATCTCCTAGTTCAGGAAATCAAGTCCTTATAAAATTTAACCTCACTGCTGTAATCCTTGCAAGATTCCCTATTATAGATGAAAACTAATATAGAACTAGTCACAAAATATAGTATAAGATGTAAACAAGCCACCCATCTTCTCTATATCTTAAGAAGTTAGTGGTTCAAACTTTTATCTTAAAAAATCTTTTGCATATGCTTCCTACTTCCAATCCCCATCCAATAGTGTTAGGGGTAGATGTAACTATGTAAATCCAAGGATAAGGCTGGCACTAACATCAGGACTGCCAACATTGTCTCAGTGTTACCTTCATGAGTCTCAGTTACACAGAACATAGCTTGCGGAGGCATTGCTGGGAAGCTGCAGGAAGAGAAGCTGAAGATTTGGTTTAATCTCCTTTGCACAGGGAGAGAGCGTAGCTAGGGCTGTGGGGGAATCTAAGGAGAATATATCATGTCACCTTCTCCAAGGTAGAGAATTAACAGAATGTGTTATCTGTAAGTTCAATATGTATTTCTGAAAAATGATCTTTTAATTTTATTATCATTTTTAATAACCCAATGCTTCTACTTTATAACGTATGAGACCCTGAAGTTACTATGTGCACTTATAAATATTTTTGTATAAGTAATTCTTTTTATCCATTACTTTATTTCTAACTCACTGGTTTTCATATTTTAACATATTTTTAAGTAGAGCTAGGATAGAGATATAGCTCATTGGTAGAGAACTTGCATAGAAGGTTGTAGGCACTGGGTTTAAATACAAGATGGTTGTCCTAGGTAAAGAATGCAAAGATCTTGAAATTTAAAATTCTTTATATTTTAATTGGCCACTATTAGTATACTTGTTTTCTCTAATTTAAAAAAACAGCCTTAATATATGTGTTATATTTTTATTATAGAAATCATAAAGATATCTTTGTATTTCAACTTACATGTCAGTATGAATTTATGAGATCTATTTTTTATATGAATACCTGTATTTTATGATGTATGTGGTATGTTTATTATATCTACATTTGACTACATTACATATTTACAGAGATTTATATAAAGGCTTTAGAAAACAGACATGGTCAGTCATGGGTATTAGTTATATAGAAAGGTTATTGAGGATGCAGAGATATGAAAGATAGAAGAACCAAGTAATTGCCTCTAGGATCAGAGCACAAAGCATTAGTTTGGATTTTACAAGGCCAGCCAGCAACAAAAGAGCAGTAATTTATGAGCTCAGCGTAAAAGAATAGCATAATTGCATTAAAAATTAATGCTAATGAACACTAAAATGGGGAAGGTGGTTATGATGAAAGTTTGTATTCATCTTCCTGGGTTTGAATGATGGCTAGTGGCTTGATTAATGGCTTAATTTCTATCAATTAGCGGGGAAAAATCTCCTGTGAGACAAGGGTAAATTGAGCATTGAATTACATATCTTGCTTTTGTGTGCTAAGAAAAAAGAGCTGTGTATCTCTGATATTAGCCACAGTGACAAATATGGTGTGCCCCGAGATGTCTGCATTAGCTCTCCTGACAAGCAAGTTGTGTGTGGTTATGGGATTTTTGGAGATGGCTAGCAAACAACATTTACTATGAGTTCCTTAAAAGCATACAGCTCTTCATCTACAAAATTTTAATTAGAGTCAATGTGAGTTCTAGAATTAAAAGGGACAGTGAACAGCAGTGGCAGCATCTTCTGTTTGGACCCTCTGATCTGGTATTCATCAGATTATACTTTTCTCTTCAACCCTGTTAAATAAAAAAATTTCCAACAGCCATAGCTCTGTTGTAATTATTATTTCTTATCACTGTTAAAAATTGACTCAACTGGTGTAGATGGCTAAGCAGTTAAGACACATGCCTGAAAAGCCAAAAGACCTCTGTTCAATTCCCCAGGACCCATGTAAGCCAGATGCACAAGGTGGTACATGTATCTGAAGTTTGTTTGCAGTGTCTGGAGGCCCTGGTACTCTCTCTGTCCCTCCCTTCTTCCCTCCCTCCGTCACTCCCTGTGTTTTTCTCACAAATAAAAATAAAATTTTTTTTAATTGGACTCAACTATCCATGTTTCCAGGATTGAACTAGCATAAAGCAGCAGACCATAAAGTGGGATCACATAGCAGTCAAATTTAGTGGAAGGGTTTGAAAAGACCACTCTGTAATCCAGGTCAGGATAATGTCAGGAGAGCAAGACCATTCATGGCACATCACCTCTAAAGTAGAGAGCTACATGACATTTTGCTGAATGAATACACATTAAGATGCAGAGAAAATCCAATGCTGGGTGCATGTGTTACTTGTAAGAAATGGTGGTGGAATCATTCATTGTTTGGTGTCAGTGACTGGGAAATAATGACTAGATCACAGTTCAAAGATTAGATGCCAGTTCTGCCACCAACTAGCCATATGACCTTGGCCAAGTTACTTAATCACCTTCATTTTCTCATCCTTCCAATGAGAATGATACTG
Organism: Jaculus jaculus; assembly: GCF_020740685.1. Taxonomy (NCBI): domain Eukaryota; kingdom Metazoa; phylum Chordata; class Mammalia; order Rodentia; family Dipodidae; genus Jaculus; species Jaculus jaculus. The sequence continues at coordinate 67,033,927 of NC_059112.1, forward strand.
TTATCCCTATCTGTTAAGGTAAGGTAAATGAGGTAACTCAAGTGAAGCCCTTACCCCAGGGTACCTTCAGTGTAAATTGGCTGCTGCTGCCCTTTTTAGTCCTTCCAGAATAGCTCCATGAAAAACGGCCTCCATAATGGTCCCCACTAGAAAGGTCCTTTAAATAAGGACCAAAACAATGATTTCTATGCATGCACTAGGGTAAATACATTCTCTTAAAAAAAAAATGGTTTGAGGCCTGAGGTGATGACTCAGTGGTTAAAGGTACTTGCTTACAAAGCCTGTCAGCTCAAGTTCAGTTCCCTAGTGCCCACATTAAGCCAGATGCACAAAGTAGCACATGCATCTGGAATGTTTGCAGCTGCAAGAGACCCTGGTCTGCCACATTCATTCTCATTTTCTCTTTCTATCTGCATAGGTAGATAATAGATAGATAGATAGATAGATAGATAGATAGATAGATAGATAGATAGATAGATAGATAGATTTAGATATAGATTTAATGGGAGTGAGGGAAGGAAGGAAGGAAATTAAAGAATGGTTTCTTCCACTCCAGTTAGGTAAGCCAGGAGACATCCATCAGGAAATGGCAAAACCTTATCTCTGGAATCACTGGAAGCTGGTAGCTATGACAGGAAAGCAGTGCTTCCCTACTCAACCTGCAGCTGCCAGTGGGGTGGAGTGAACCCCTGTGTCCTGGGCTAATACAATTGAGTAAGGCCTTTTATGCCGTAAAGAAGTGCACGGGCCTGCCCTCCCCTGCTTTTATTCCCAGTCCCCTTTGGCAGTCATTTGCATGTGCTACACACCACAGATGTGTGAAACTGGTTAAAGTAGTTAAAGTGTCAGTGTCTTCAGTACTAGAACTAAATTAGCACTAAACATTTAGCTGTGGTAGCTTTCCTTTGTGAGTGCTTTTAATGGCACCAATCTTGATCTGAGCACAGCCATATCACCCAAGTCCTCAGGGCTGCTCTTCAGGCCATCCTTCTCTGCTGGAGTGTCACCATGTCAGAGAGTTCTTCCCTGTTGACCCCACCTAAGCTATCTCCCTTCTTCCATCCTGGCCCCCTGCCCCATTGTTTGTCATAATATCATATTGCTTATTTACTTACTACTTAAAATATAAGTTCTATGGGAGAGAAAATTGAAATCCCTTTCTATTCACAGTGTGTGGAACCATGGCTTGTACATTGAATGTGCTCAGATTTGTGACTGGAATAAGAGTGAGAGAGGGAAGCTCTCACCTTTCCTCTGATGGTTAGGTCATTTTTAACCTCATTCCACAAACAAGAGAGCTGAGCCCAGCGTAGCTTAAAACCATTTGCCAAGGCTACAACAGCTTATAAGTAGTAGACACAGTTCAATCCAGACCTCTTAAACCTAAACCTTACAGATATTTAAATTTCAAGTTAAAAAAGTTTATTAATGCCATTTTATGGTCAATTATGCAACAAATATGTATGGATTGTTTACGACATAACAGAGAACCCATCAGTCAGGTGTGAAGGAGTACAGAGTATGTCCCCTCTGACGAGGTAGATGAAGCTGCCACTCTGAAACAGAGACTACTGTCACAGCAAGGCTAGGGGTCAGGTGAATCATGAAAGAAGGAACAAGGTAGGGCATCAAGAACACATGGGCATTATGTATGGTCTTCAATAATGGGGAGGATTCAGAATAGGTGAGAGGTTTTCAGGTGGGAGGAGATGAGGCACTCAGTGTGCTGCTTTTTTTCCTTTCTTTCTTTTCTTTCTTTCTTTTTTTCTTTCTTTCTTTCTTTCTTTCTTTCTTTCTTTCTTTCTTTCTTTCTTTCTTTCTTTCTTTCTTTTCCTTTCTTTCTTTCTTTTTTCTTCCAAGGTAGGGTTTCATTCTAACCCAGGCTGACCTGGAATTCACTATGTAATCTCAGGGTGGCCTCAAACCCACAGCGACCCTCCCATGCCTGGCTTGTTTTTTGTTTTTAATGAAAACAAAATGACTTGATGCCTAAGTCTCTTGCACTAACTAAAATGTTTTGGAATAATAACACTGAAATTGTCCTGTTAATTATCCTGATGTGGTAAGCAGCTTAATATGAAGTGAATTTGTGGTGGACCCCATCTATGGGTTTGTAGTGAGAGACACTTCAGTCAACAGCCTCAGCTTCATGCTTGAATCTACACTTGTAACAAGCTTCCAGAAGACTACTAGACAGACCCTGTTCCAGCTAAGAAATTTTCTCATATGAGTTCTAGAGCTCTCCAAGAGCATGGGCTATAAGAACAACACTGAAATATTGGGATTGTGAGGCAGGGAGAGATACCTGCATGAATAAAACTCTTGCTGGACAAGTGTGAGGTTCAGATTTGCATCCCAGCATCCTCCTAAATACCAGGGCATAACAGCCTGCATGTAATCTCAGCATGCAGAAGGCAGACATAGAGAATCCCAGGGGCAGGCAGGCTAGCTAGACTGGCTGAATCTGTGAGCTATGGACTGAAGTGAGAGACCCTTCTGCAGAAAAATAGAGGCTAGTGGTCAAAAAGGACACCAAATGTCATTGTCAACCTCTGGCCTCCATACACGCATGTGCTCACATGCATACACACATGGGCTCATATACATATGCAAAAAAATGTTGCAATGGTAGATTAGGTGGATTTGTATGCTTTTTAAAAGAACCATTGAAGTTTTATATATTGTGTTTGTTTGTTTGTTTGTTTGTTTGTTTGTTTGTTTTCGAGATAGGATCTCACTCTAGGCCAGGCTGACCTGGAATTCACTATGTAGTCTCAGAGAACTCAAGGCAGTCATCCTACCTCTTTTTCCCGAGTGCTGGGGTTAAAGGCATGTACCACCACACCCGGCTTGAAGTTATGTTTTTAAAAGGAGAAAAATTGGTTATATTTTGTTAAAATTTGTGATTATGAAAACTGTCTTAATAATTTTAAAATTATAAGGCAAGGTCTACAGCCCAAGCTGGCTTCCAGCTCTTTTTGTAGTTGAAGATGATCTTGAACTTCTCATTCTCCTTACACCTCCACCTCCTCAGTGGCCTGTACTACTCTGCCCAGTTTATGTGATGCTGGTAGGGATCAACTCAAGGCTTTGAGCATGCTAGGCAAGCACTCTGCCAACTGAGCTATATCCCTAGTCACCTCAGGGAAGTTTCAGGAGGCATTTTGTGTTTGGCTACAAGTGCCCCTGGGAAACCAGCTTTACCACATTCATATGTTTTCTTTTTCCTCATTCTTGTAAAGTGCTTGGAAATGCTTTATAATGCAGAAATTGGATTTCTTTGAGGGTATACTTTATACCATAAAAAGGAAATTTCTGGGGCTGGAGGGATGGCTTAGCGGTTAAGGTGCTTGCGTGCAAAGCCAAAGGACCAAGGTTCAATTCCCTAGGACCCACATTAGCCAGATACATATGGGGCACACATGTCTGGAATTCATTTGCAGTGGTTGGAGGCCCTGGCATGCCCATTCTCTCTCACTCTCTCTCTCCCTCACTCACTCAAATAAATAAATAATAAAATATTTTTTTAAAAAAAGGAACTTCCTGGATGTTCCCATTCCTCAATAATATTTGAGTCAATTTAATCCAAAAGTAGAATGATCTTATGTATTATCCATGTGCTTATAGCAATACTACTAGTATATAATTTTTTTTCCCTGGAACAATATTAACTCGATAACCTGGGCCAACTAACTGACCCAAATTATTTCTAAAATAAAATTCATTTTAATTTTGAGTAAGTTCATAAAATATTAACATTTAGAAAGATTCATTTGAAGATGAGGTCTTCTCATATGTTTAGCTTTCTTTCATGAAAATCAAGTTGTCCTCTTCCCAGTCTTGCATATTGGACAATAGTGCCATCTGCTGTTATCAGCCTGGTTTTGCTGTTACAGGGGACCCTTTTAAATTAATCTAAAAATGCAGTACAGACTGAGATATGTCTTTTCAGAGGAAAAGTTTGCATTAGACTTAAGCTTCTCTGTCTAGTAATTTTTAGTTTGTGTGTTATTTGATATATAATTTTTTTAATTGCTAATGCTATAACTTGAAATTGTCAAATATGACTTGAAGTAGTAGGAAAGCTGGTTTTTATAACATCAACAGTAATTAACACATTTTATTTTTATCATAAAAGAACAAATGTTGTCTATTAAATTAGTATTGATTTTTTTGTTCTCTAATAATATAGCTTTTTGATTCCATTATTTTTTATTTTACTATGAAATATATATCTCCTCCACTGACTCCTAGCAAACATGAAATTCATTTTATTTACCAGTACTGTACTCATAAAACCTGCTAAATGACAACAGATATATTTCCTTCTTAATGTTTTTCCATCACAGTGTTTTTACTTTTAAATACTTATTGTGTGTATGTATGTGTAGATGTGCATGCACACATGCCTCTTGCTGCTACAAATGAATGCCAGACACTAACATCCCTTTTTGCATCCAGCCTATGTGGAAGGCTTGGGGGGTAGCAGACTTTGCAAGCAAGTGCCCTTAACCACTAAACAATTTTCCATTGTTCTAGTAACTCTTTTTTTCCATGCTGAGGATCAATCAACCTCTCTGCTTCTGAGCTACAGACCAGCCCTTCCCTCATATACCTTTTTATTTTGAGACAGGGTATCACTAAGTTACTCAGACTAGCCTTGAGCTCACCCTGTATCCAGGCTGGCTTTGAACTTATGATTCTCCTGCCTCAGACTCCAAATAGCTGGGATTACAGGCCTGTACTGTTACGCTCTACCTCAAGTAACTTTGTTGTCTTTATTTTGTACCTTGAAGCTGACAACTATAAGATGCTTTGTATGAATTAATGTGAGCATATAAAATATAACTAGCTTAAAATCATGCATCTCTTAATCTTAAAATTGGAGCAGAATTTTTTAATGGGCATATATAACTTAAGATACTGAACTTAAAATGATGTAATACATTTGTAATATATTATTGGTATGTTTCCTTCTGCTTCCTAAAATGACAAGGTTATGCCCAAGACTTGCATTTGTGGACATTGGTAGAATTTAAATATGAAGCAATTTAAAATATTTTCATGTCTCTTATTTTTAAACAATATAGAGCTGAGCTACTATAAAGCTGAAAATGTAAATCTCCCATGCATCTTTCAATTTCTAATTTAAATATCACTGTCACAGAGAATGGTTTAAGTATTAAAAGATGAAAGCTATGTTGGTTTATTTACATATTGTAAGTCAGAAAAACGGCTTTCTCCTATCTGCCCTGTCACCTTGTTAGCTCTGAGGTGATTTTTTTAAGAAGACAATGTTCTGTTTTCTCTAATCTTTCTGCTTCTTTCCTTTATAATTTCTACAGTACTATTTTAATAAGCATCCCAGCCCTTTAACTGGCTTCTATGATAATACATGTTTTTGTGTTAGGCACTGGCTATATTTCCAAATTTAAAGCTACAAACACTACAAGCTTTAGAGATCAGTCCCGTTTGTGAGTTCACCTCTGACATTTAATACTAATGATGTGCTCTGCAAATCCAAATGAGGGACTATGTTTAAAAAAAAAAAAATCCAAGTAATCCAGCAGCAGATACAGATAAGACATTACCCTAAAGTCAGAAATAAGGTCTGTTGGTTGAGAATTAGTAATAGTGAAATAATCTTAGCAAAACTAACTAGGAAAAACTAACTAGGACCCATGCCAAAAAAAATGATGTTTTCATATTTACATTAAAGTACCCATTTTAATTTTTCTCTGTTATTATAACATTCATAAATGTAGAATTATAATCACTATCTACTGATAGGGAGTATGTTATATTAAAACATTAGCTGGACAAAGAGTCTCTCACTTCCTATGCTTAGTACTTACATAATTAAAATATAGAGGAGTTTCACTCAAAAGCTGATAGATCTGTTGCTGTTCTGTAGTACTCCAGCCATGCCTGCAAATAATATAGGAAAATGTGTTTCTCTAGAAATGGTGGTATTGGATGGGGCAGCTGTGAGGAACACATTCTGAGAGGAGCAATCTCCCCTGTTAAAAAGAAAAAAAAAACGGGCTGGAGGGATGGCTTAGCAGTTAAGGCGGTTGCCTGTGAGGTCAAAGGACCCCAGTTCAATTCCCCCAGGACCCACAATAGCCAGATGAACAAGGGGGCACAGGTGTCTGGAGTTCATTTGCAGTGGCTGGAGGCCCTGGTGCGACCATTCTCTCCCTCTCCCTCCCTCCCTCTCTCCTTTCTCTGTCAAATAAATAAATAAAAATAAAACATTTTTTTAAAAAAAGAAAAAACACACTTGCACAAAACTACACAATTATAATTTGTTACTGCCAAAACTTGAAAGTTTTTAAGAAAATAGTAATTTAGATTGAAATTTCAACTTTTTACATTTACCTCAATAAATAGCAGTAGTTGACGATTTCAGGTTAGATCTTGAAGGATGCAAAGGTTACCTTAATATAAATAATTCCAGCTTCTTGTCAACTTATTTTAGACAGCTATTTATTGAAAGTAAATTTAGCCATTATCCCAAGATCTTTAGGTACCTCACTTGAGTAGACAGTGGTCTTGAAGTATCTTAGCTAAGTGTACAATGATCTTAAGGTGTCTTAGCTGAGTAGAGAATGATCGTTAGGTGTCTTAGCTGAGTAGATGATGGTCTTTAGGTATCTTAGTGAGTAGACAATTGTCTTTAGATATATTAGCTGAGTAGACAGTGGTTTTAGGTATCTTAGTGAGTAAACAGTGGTCTTTTAGTGTCTTAGCTGAGTAGATAATGGTCTTTAGGAGCCTTAGCTGAGTAGACAGTGGTCTTACGATATCTTAGCTGTGTTGACAGTAGTCGTTAGGTATCTTAGCTGAGTAGACAGTGGTCTTTATGTATCTTAGCTGAATAGACAGTGGTTTTTAGGTATCTTAGCTGAGTAGACAATAGTCTTTAGTTATATTAGCTGAGTAGAAAACGGTCTTTAGGTATCTTAGCTGAGAAGACAGTGGTCTTTGGGTGTCCTTACTAAGTAGACAGTGGTTTTTAGTTTTCTGAGCTGAGTAGACAGTAATCTTTAGGTATATTAGCTGAGTAGACAATGGTCTTTAGTTGTCTTAGCTGAGTAGACAGTGGTCTTTAGGTGTCTTAGCTGAGTATACCATGTCTCCTAATTCAGCCATGTGTTGTTTTTGGCTTAGAACAAGAGTTTAAACAGCAAGCATGTGAACTGTTTCTAATTTATTTCCCAATTCACATGTGGAACCTCAACAGAAATATAAGAAATGTATCTTGCTCCATATTAAAACACTTTGAAAGAAAAAGATTTTTTGAAACTAAGTCTTCAATAGGGTATTGGTAAGAAATGTTGCCATGAAATTATAAAATTCTATAATAATATATAATATAATATAATAATAAATAAATAAGTTACTATACAGCTGTAAAGTAGAAAAAGGAAGTTGTTACATTGTGGCAGAGTTGTAGTGGAGAAAGAACAAGTTTTTCCAAAGGTGTAAGATTCCTATCTTTATGCAGTAAGCAAGAAGAGAGTATGGGTGTTGGTGCTTTCAGAAGTGAAGAGTGGAACAGTAAGTCTAATCTAATGAAAATTGTTGGAGGGAAAACTAGCAGTCTGTGATAGGAAAGACAATGTGCATTTCTGATTGATAATGCTTTTTTTTGTTTTGACCTTGAACTAATCACAATTTAAAAATAGCTTAATTATAGAGCAAGACCTAAAGACCAAAATTAACTAACTGAAGGAAATGAGTGTGTATCAAGCTGAGAGTGTGGTCACATGAGTAACATGGTCACATGGACAATCAGGTTCACATAGACGATTGTGGTCACATGAGGACTGTGGTCACATGGACAACCAACATTACATGGAGAGCCATTTTGTAATCTTAGAACACAGTGCTCTAATAGGCCATCGCAGAATAAATTCTAACATCAAAAAGACCACAAAGAAAATTTGAACTGCATTAATACCCCTTGTTGTTAGTACTAATGTTATTTCATTATTCTGAAATGAATATATACTTATGACAAAACAATAGTACTTTTGACTAAATTGTTAAGGGTTGAGTGAGAGAAAAGATATGTGAATATAAAATGAAAACTTTCAGAATCATAACTTATAATTTGGTTGATAGTAATCAGCATAAGTTCATGTTATTTTTTCTTTTCAAAAATATCGTTTTCTACATGCTAGAAACACTCAGAAGCATTGGCAAGTGAGCAACAGTGAATACTCATCATGTTCGTATCATTGACTCCATCAATCATCCCCTACCCAAAGGAGTCCAGACTCTGACTAATTTCACATCAAGGACAGGAACTGGACAAGATGACCCTAGGATATCTTGCTATGCTGGACCACTTGCCATAAATTTTGACCATCAAAATAGGAAATCCATTACCATGTGTTAAAATATATTGAATATATAAATATTCTAAACTCATATTAGCCATCTTTGGTCACCCTCGAACCAAAATTGTTAAATACAGAGAAATAAGACCACTTTGTGACTGAGACTGGCTATATTTCAGTCACCAAATAGTTGATGAGAACAAGTCCTTCATTGTAGAAGAAACAGAACTCATAAGTTCAAGAATAATAATTATATTAGAAAATTACCATTTTAACATCTCTAATGAAATGATTGATCCAAGAAACAAACATAACGTTAATAGAACAATTAAGCAAAAGATTTATGAAGAATTTCACAATGAGTCAGACTGGTCCATGAACTTAGACAAACTGATCACTGACATCATTGGCAGTGTAGAAGCACACCCTGTTAGAATGTAAGAGGCATTTACATAGCATCACCAGTAACATGGGGGAGTGGGGTTGGAGGCAGGGTCTCACACTAGCCCAGGCTGACCTGAACTCACTCTGTAGCCCAGGCTGTCCTCAAACTCACAGCAGCCCTCCTACCTCAGCCTGCTCAGTGCTGGTATTAAAGGTATGCATAAGAACACCCAGCTCAGTGATATGGTATTGATTAGAGGAAATTTTATCTCAGCAGAATCAGTTCTCTACACTGGTCTACAAATATGATAGGTGAGAGAGAAACATGTTAAATGATACCATGAGTCAAAAATCAGCCAGATCCTAGAGGTGAAAAACTTCTGGAATAAGTAACCCCCTTTCTTCACTAGATAAATGGCCATAAAGGGAAGAGTAGTAGCTTGTAATTGATAAAAGAGACTAAAAATCCCTCCAACCAAGTATGATGTGTGGTCCTTGTTTGTATCCTGTTCAAACAAGCCTACTGTAGAAATGTATATATCTCTTTAGACAGTGAAAACCAAACATGTGTCATGGAAATGACATTAAGGAACTGCTAATGATATTTTAGGACTGAAAAAATATTACAGTTATATTATTGTAGTTTTGCATTCTCTATTTGAGATGACCACTAAAATATTTCAGGGTATCAGCATACTCTTTGACTGTTACATAGTATACTTTCTTGGAGTTACTTTTACATACACTACCATGTTTCCACACAAAAATGTGAAGGTGGAAATGAATACACTAAGAAAAACACTAAGTTAACAATTATGGAAATTGAGCCATGGTGCTGAGGGTTTATTGTGCTTTTTACTCCTTTTGTATATTTTTCCATAATAAAATGTTGAGATAAAAGTAGAGGAGAAAAAAGCCCTCCTGCAATATTAGCTTAGCTTAGATAAGATCATAATGGCAGTACCTCCACACTGTATGTTTTAGGTGAGAATCTTAGTTCCTAGGCATAATGTATTATTGAAACTCATGGGGCAAAATTCTTATTATAGCTTAACTAAAATGTATTTCTTTTCATCCAGTTACATTTTATAAGTAGTCAAGTCTCATCATAGAAAGCAAGAACATAACATAGGGTCTAGTGTTTATAATAAGCTTACACCAAGATACACTGACATTGTATCCTCTTTTTTAGACCAAGCCACCCTGGTAGAACAAGTCAAAAGAGTAAAAGAAATTGAAGCAATTGAAAGTGGTTCTTTTATTCAGCAGACATTCAGATCAAGTAAAGAAGTCAAGAAGGTAAGTTTTCATCCAGCCATTGTGAAGAAAGCTTTGGATTCCAACCACAAAGATGCCTTCATCACAGATTCTACTTAGATGTGAGCACTTCTTCTAATAGGTAGATGAACTCAGGGGAGAGTTTATCAGGCAGGTTATAGAGGGACTAGGGACTAAATCAGTGAGGATCAATTCAAGCTTAACTTGTATAAAAACCCTGCAAAAATAGATCTGATACCATGTTGATTTTAAAGCTTACCAAGATAACTAAGATGTCACCATGGGTAGTTCTGCAACAGTAATATACAATTTATGAATGTTCTTTCGTATGTTCTTTACAGGCAGACTCATCTATTCTTTTGAATTGATAATCCTGGATAAAAGGAAGACTGACATGGTGGTACACACCTTTAGTCCTAGCACTTGGGAGGTTAAGGTAGAAGGATTGCTGTGAGTTCGAGGCCAGCCTATGGCTACAGAATGAGTTCCAGGTCGGCCTAGGCAAGAGTGAGACCCTGCCTTGAACAAAAAAAGTTAAAACAGGACTTTAATAAAACTGTTGCCCAAATGATGACACATCTCTAGTCCTTGCCCAGATGTGTGTCACTTAACTGATTACAGTAAAAGGACCTTTGAATGAAATTTATTTCTGTGGAATTCTTTATGATTCTTTCACTCATTAGTAAGACTACCTTTAGGAAGTTATATTCCATTAGTAGGACTGCCATTCTAGAAAATAAAAGTATTCTTCAATATCATTCATATAATGAAAATTTGTGTGCCCACCACTTGTTCTAAAGTATTCCACTTGTGCAAATGTTCTAATAGCTGCATAATATCCTGATGATGAATGCCATAATTCATTTCTTTTTTCTCTATTAGATATTTAAGTAATATTTTGAGGTATCCTTTATATATTTGCAAATATCTATGATCATTCCCTTAATATTTTCAAGATGAGGTTCCTTGTTATAGTTTACATATTTCAAAAGGGATCCTCAGGTTGGGGAGATGGATCAGCAGTTAAAGGTACTTGCTTACAAAGTCTTCTGGCCCCAATTCAATTCTCCAGTATCCATGTAAACCCAGATGCACAAAGGAGCATGTATCTTGTTCATTTGCAGCAACAAGAAGAAATGCACATGCCTGTATTCATATTCCTATTCTCTCTCTCCCTCCCTCTCTCTCTCTCTCTCTCTCTCTCTCTCTGTGTGTGTGTGTGTGTGTGTGTGTGTGTGTGTGTGTGTGTGTGTGTCTGTGTCTGTGTCTGTCTGTCTCTCAAGTAAATAAAAATAGATGATATCTTTTTATTTATTTGATAAAGAGAGAGAATGGGCATTCCAGGGGCTCTAGCCACTATAAACAAACTCCAGACACATGTGCCACCTTGCTCATCTGGCTTACCTGGGTACTAGGGAATTGAATCTGTGTCCTTAGGCTTCACAGGAATGCACCTTAACCACTAAGCCATCTCTCCAGACCAATAATATATTTTTTTTAATTTTCATTAGCATTTTCCATGATTATAAAAATATCCCATGTTAATTCCCTCACCCCCCCCCACAGACCAATAATATTTTTAAGTGATTTTCTAAAAATATTGTACTAATTCAGATTCTACCCAAGAGTACAAGGAAATGCCTGCCTGTTATGTAATTATTGACACAAAAGCCCTGTCGGGCTTTTTCATTTACTGAACTTTGTTCTTATGAACATTTCTGTGTTGCTAGTAAAATGAAACTCTGAATTATCATATACTTTTTAAAATAATTCAATCTGAAGACATGAGTTAAGTATTTCATGCATGCCTTGACCCAGGATGAGGTGGGCTTGGACAATCCATGGTCCCTCTGTCATCAGGTTCAGCTTCTTGCCGCTGTATTACCATCCCCCCATACTCAGCACTGACATGAGTATTCATTCATCTTAAGTTTCCCATTTTGTGCAGTATCCTGCTTTTGCATAGTATAAAGTCTGTATTTATCCCAATACAATAACTGAGTTTAAAATGTTGCCTTTCTGGTGTTTGCTTTCTGAATGTAATCTGACTTCTCACTTCTTATTAGGTGCTCTTATAATCCACTAGTGTTTTCTTTCTGTGGATATGATTATTCCCCTCTAGGCAGTATACTGGATTTTCTGCTAAACCCTATCTTGTTTGGTACTAAGCATTTAAACTTATTTTTAAGTAATTTTTCAAGATTTACTTATTAGAGATAGAGATAGTGAGAGAGAGAATGGGCACACCAAAGCTTCTAGCCACTATAAACGAACTCCAGACTCATGCACCACCATGTGCATCTGGCTTACTTGGGACCTGGACAGTTGAACCTGGGTCCTTAGGGTGCACAAGTACCTTAACTGCTAAGCCATCTCTCCAGTCCTTAAACTTATTCTTAGTTTAGTATTTCTCCTTCAGTAAAGCGTGCATTATAAATTGGAGAGTGATATCAATAGGAGAACATGCTAAAAGTCTCAGAAGATGATGTTTACCTTGGTGAATGTACAGGGAAGTTTTAACCATCCAGCAGTAACTCCACTTCAGAAATGGTCAGAACAGTGATGTGCCAACAAGAACAGACAAGTATCTACTGAAATATAAGACAAGGGACAATTTATTAGCTTTCTAGTTCAGAAATGTCTATGTCTGTAATACAAGACAAGGATTCAGAATGCCCAAGGTGATAAATCTTATAAGGAGATTACTTGGCAAAGAGAGGGAAGATATCCTGAGGTCCATTTGTTCTAGATAATGGAAGATATGATGGGCTGTCCTGGCTACAGAGCAAAAACTAAATCACCCATAACCTAACTTTCAGCATCTTCTGGACAGTTCTGTACACTTGATATAAAATTATTATCTCTTTTGGCCAGGATAGACATGTTTTCAGTTTACAGTCTTTTCTCAGCTACAGAGCTGTTACTGGGGGAAAATGGCATTACCAATGACATCCTAGACACTATGCCTCCTGCAACACATATTGATTTAACTAGATTAACTCTGACATCCTACTTCTCTTCCTAAGTAGATAGAAAATGTGATAGCTCTTGATACATCATTATCCTTACAAGCCAAGATGTAGCTTGTTTTCAGAATACTCTCCAAGAAAGACAGTATCAGTTATTCAGTCCGAAGATTGTTGTCTGGCAGATGATCACCCCTGTGTTCAAAATGAGAGTAAATAACCCCTATGCAACATGAGCTTTTTGACTTGTTATAAAAGTAAATTACCCAAACAGAACCACGAGGTGGCAGTGTCTTTCAGAGCCAGAAGTTCTTAGTACCCACACTTCTTTTCATTTTATAATCAAGGCAAAATTTCTTAGATTTCTTCACTTAAAGAAGCAACTAATGATTCTCCCACACAAAACTTGAAACCACCCATTATTAGACAGTGACTTCCATGAAATAAGCCTAATTTTTGAGACATTCAACATACATGTTTACTACACTTCTGTGTGCCACATAGGTATAATCAAAGAGAGTTTAAATGGTTTATAAAACAGAATATTCTTTGCCACTTGAACAGGAAGTAGTTACTACTGACTTAACTAGCATCACTGTGCATCTTTTCGAGGCAGGTAAACACAGAATGCTGAGATATGCAGAATGGCATTTTCCCTTGGGCCTTGTGAGGCTTGGAATTCACCTCATTGAATTGGCATGCTTTCCAATTTCCTCCATGCATAACATTGAGCATGCCCTATATATCTGCAAATCATAACTATATCATAAATATATCATGAGGGCCAAGATAAATTCATGTGTTGAATTCAGTAAAATGCTTTAAATGCTTAAAAAAGAGAAAGCAATCTTGCCATTAAGAATTAACTAATTAGGGCTGGAGACATGGCTTAGCAGTTAAGCGCTTGCCTGTGAAGCCTAAGGACCCCGGTTCGAGGCTCGGTTCCCCAGGTCCCACGTTAGCCAGATGCACAAGGGGGCGCACGCGTCTGGAGTTCGTTTGCAGAGGCTGGAAGCCCTGGCGCGCCCATTCTCTCTCTCTCCCTCTATCTGTCCTTCTGTCTGTGTCTGTCGCTCTTAAATAAATAAATTAAAAATTAAAAATAAAAGAATTAACTAATTATATATAACTGGTATCAGACTTGCCCTTCACAACTACAGAATATGGCAGATTATGAACTTTTTAAAGTATCAAACCTTGGGAAACAAAAGGTGATCCCCACAGCCACCCCACCTTCTAGCTGTGTACAAAGGGGTGATGTGGCTGGATTTAGCCATCAGCAGTCCAGGTTCTGAGCTGCAATATCCCTCACTGGACACAATCTACTCTGGCCTCCTTTCTGATCTTCCCAGATCTTTGTACCTACTGTTCCCTGACCAAAGCACTATGTGTTCAGGTCTTAAATTTTAACACTCAAAAAATGATGCTCAGGCTGAAGAGATGGCTTAGCAGTTAAGGTGCTTGCCTACAAAGCCTAAGGATCAAAGTTCAATTCCCAGGACCCATGTAAGCCAGATGTACAAGGTAGCACCTGCATCTGGAATTCATTTGCAGTGGCTGGAGGCCCTTGCATGCCCATTCTCTCCCTCTTCCCCCCCCCCCTTTCTCTCTCAAATAAGTAAAATAAAATTTCAAAATAAACTTTTTAAAAAATGATGTTCTGGGGCTGGAGAAATGGCTTACTGGTTAAGGCATTTGCTAGCAAAGTTAAAGGACCCAGATTCGATTCCCCGATACCCAGATGCCAGATGCACAAGCTGGTGCCTGAATTTAGAGTTCATTTGCAGTGGCTAGAGGCCCTGGTGCATCCATTCTCTCTCTCTCTCTTTCTCAAATAAATAAATAATTTTTAATGATATTCTAGTCATCCGATCTAAAGTAGACCCCACCCTTTCCAGTACCCATCATTCTCTATCTGTGCCTTATTTATTCTTTATGTACTATACTTTGTCCTTATGTACTTATTTTGGAATATAGTTATAATGTATAAATGCCATTAACAGCATGTATTTGCCAGTTGATGAAGGGACTATGTCTGTTTTCTTCTCCCTATGTGCCCAGTGCTTACAAGAGTGTGCAAAAATACTTGTTAAATTAATGGGTGTCCAACTTGAAGATAAAGTAATATAATAGAAATTAACTAATCAGCATTATTCATCCTCTAGACATTTTACCATGGGTCTGCTTTGAGTTTCATTGAAAAAAGTGGTTGTTCAGAAGTAAAAAGAAAATGGAACTGAGAAATAATCAGTGGAGAAATTACATTTTAACTGTTAATCTCAGATTCTTATCTGTTTTATAATGTCCCTGAAATATTAACTGTCAGTCTCTTCTCTGGCCACCTTGTTTCTCAGGGAAAAAAAAAAAATTAGATTTACCTGAGTAAACATACACTGCTTTCTCCTTCAAGGCAGGAATGATGATTTATCAGTCTTGTGGCCCCAGCACTTAGTACAGTGTGTGGCTCATGGTGAACACTCAGCAAGAATTGAGTCCATGTAGTTTGTAAAATAGTTAAAGATTCTTTTTGTTGGTATGTTTGTTTACCAATAAAATATTATATAATTCTGTGGTTATGCTAAAACCCACTAGATGGATGAATACTATGGTATGTGAATGGTTTGAATGTGAATGTATGTCCCCCATAGCTTGAGGTATTTGGGACTCATTTGACTTTCTTATTATTCAAGCCTTGGGATTTCAGTTTCATTGTTTCCCAAAGGACTTTATGCCCACTTAATTTCCGACAATATCCACAGTTTTTCTTGGCAGATGGATGTACAGGAACACAGCAATTTCTAGTGGCCTGTTAGGTAGTCTCCAGACCTTGTCATGAAGGATAACTAAGTTCTTGGCACCGAATTATCTGAGACCCTAGGAACTTACTCATATTTTTAGAAAATGTGTTTTATGAGCCCAAGTGAGCTCTAGAAATATAAAGTCTCATGCTTGCTTCAAAATAAAACTGCTATGTAGACCACCTACATACACATATGTGCACACACACATGCAGTGGCTTAAATATGTGCATTTTGTTGCAGTAAAATCTTTGCAGAGTCAACTCACTATTCCAACACTAAATACTCTTCAAAGGAATGGAGTTCAGTGCTGCATCCTGGTGAGAAGGATTCTGCATGACTGTCCCTGTACAAAATGCAGTCAACTTTTTCCCAGTTAGACAGCTTGATAGTCAGCTGGAACTCAGTTCATTAAGGAATGCATTGCCTTTGAGCTTAGGAAAGTGAAATCAAGTAATGTGGACCAACATCATTTACATCCTTGTACATGTAATGTTCTTGGCTACATGTTTTCATTTGAAGTGAAGTCACAGGAGGGAAGCCTGTGCTGAGAAGTAGAGGAAGTGGGGTCATTCAAAGGGAACCCTTGTTCTTTGGTATTGTTTGTGCTATACTCATGAGAAAACATGTTGAGGTAAATAAGACCATATATTTGTCATTAAATTACAGTAATGAGGATCAAAGTAGTCAAGTTCCTAGCTGTTGCATGTAACTGTTCTGTCTTTAAATTTTGTCATCATTATTTTTAGTCCCACTAGAAACAGAGTGTTTGTTTATACACAGTTGAAATGCATTGTTCATGCATGCCTGTGATACTCATTGAGATTTACCTGCAAAAAATCAGCCAGCACTTCTACATCTCCCTAAAAGCATTCTTTCTAGAAGTTCCTGAGGAACTAAGGTTCCTCAGATAGTGGTAGATATGGAAAAATAACTTTGTGGTGGTGAGTTACTTTCTATAATTCCTAATCATACCTTATTTTTCAAAGGAGGTGAACAGTAACCTGTGTGACTTCAAACTTTCTCTACTTTGAGGTAGTAAATCTTCCTGATTATATTTTGCATAATAGTTTACAAGGTTTAAAGCCTCCCTGATAGAATATATTGAGAGCCAGTTTAGAAATCTTAAAAGTTGCTGTTATTTCTTCACATGTGAGTCAGGGACAAATCAGAGTTTGCTGTGTAATTGAGATTTATATTATAGACACTTGTCACTGCTTCAGCTTTTTTTTTTTTTTTTTTTTTTTTTTTTCTGAGATAGGGTCTCACTCTAGACCTGGCTGACCTGGAATTCACTGTGAGGTCTCAGGGTGGCCTTGAACTCACAGTGATCCTCCTACTTCAGCCTCCAGAGTGCTGGGATTAAAGGCGTGTGCTACCATGCCCGGCTTGCTTCAGCTTATAATGTCAAAGATAAGTCAGATGGTGGGGACTCAGGCTCTTTCATGTCTGTGTTGGTAAATGTTTGTGGTTTTATTTCTGATACAAGGTGGTCTGTTGTGCTACTTTGTACCTATAATTCCAAAGATTTGGTTCTATTTTTCTTCAGTGACTGAAAATTCAACTTAGAAATTTAGATGATTTAGATACGGTTTGGCTCTAAAAGGGTGTACTGCTGTGCATTTGTACATGTTCAATGTAGGCAGATTAATATATTTTTATACAACACTGTGTCTTCACATTTATTCCCAGACTCTTCTTCAATGGCTTTTTTTCAGTGCATTTGTTACGTGATGATGGAACACAAGAATGTTTATACTGTACCTGGAAACCTCAGCCTTTTCTAAAGCTTTGTACTTTTTTTCATGAGGTGGATTAAATATTTTCTCTCTCAAAAAAAAAAAAAAAAAAAAGAATGGGTTTGCCACTTGAGTCTCCAGCAGACAGAGCCTTGCTGGGGAAGGGATTTGGGGGGGGGGAGGGGCAGAACTTGATTGCAGCTGTACTAAGTGTATAGAGAGCCAGTGGAGCTTTGGCTGTTGGTGTTTGCTGGCTGTTTGGTAGTTGTCTCTGCTGTGGATCTATGGAAGGGAACCAGCTTCCTCTGCCATTGATAGTTGTGGTGGTTTGATTCAAGTGTCCTCCATAAACTTAGCTGTTCTGAATTCTAGGTTCCTAGCTGATGGAGATTTGGGAATTAACGCCTCCTGGAGGCAGTGTATTGTTGGGGGCAGGCTTGTGGGTGTTACAGTCAGTTTCCCCTTGCCAGTGTTCCTGTTGACCATCTGATGTTGGCCAAAAGGTGATGTCCACCTTCTGCTCATGCCATCATTTTCCCCTCAAGTCTATAAGGCAAAATAAACCTTTTTCCCCAACAAGCTGCTCTTTGTCAGGTGATTTCTGCCAGCAATGCAAACCTAACTGCAACAATGGTGTTTCCCTGGATTCTGTAAGCCAGAAATGAACCCTTTTCTCCCATAAACTGCTTCTGGCCATATGTTTGTCCAGCAATGAAAAGTAACTATAACAGCCGTGTGTGTGTGTGTGTGTGTGTGTGTGTGTGTGTGTGTGTGTGTGTGTTAAAGATAATTTTTGGGTTTGCTTTTTATACCTACAGAAGCTAACTAAATATTAGAGCTTGTTTGGGTTATTGGGAATTTACTAATAGAATATATACATCTCAATAGTGTAAAATAAACACCAATTTCATAAGAAACATGCTGGTCATAAGAAATAATAAACATTTCCTCAGCATATTATATTTCTTTCTTTAAAGAAGCCAGTCATTCCTCATTCAGTAACGTAGAACCTTTCTTTTTTTTTTTTTTAATTTAATTTATTAGTTTTCATTTCAGTGAATACAGGCAGTTTGGTACCATTATTTAGGCTCATCTGTGATCTGCCCCCTCCCATTAGACCCTCCTTGTTAATGAAAATGGG
Organism: Jaculus jaculus; assembly: GCF_020740685.1. Lineage (NCBI taxonomy): Eukaryota > Metazoa > Chordata > Mammalia > Rodentia > Dipodidae > Jaculus > Jaculus jaculus. The sequence continues at coordinate 67,052,581 of NC_059112.1, forward strand.
TCGTGCATTGTGGAGTTAGCCCCCAGTTATTAGTATGATAAATGTCTCTGCAAATCATGACCCAACATGTAACTCTGACATTCTTTCCGCCCCCTCTTCCACAAGATTTCCCTGAGCCATGTTGGGTTCATTTATGGTCTGCTTCAGTGCTGAGGTGTTGGGGGCCTCTGAGGCTTTGGCTCTCTGATTTGGTAGGAGTTGATTTTTCTCTGCGTTGATCTCCTTCCCCTTTGTGCTGGTATCCGGTTCACAGGAAAACATCACCCTTGCTTATTTCGCCAGTTGTCCTTAGTTTCAGTTGGGCCCCTTTTGAGGTATGTTGGGGCAGCTCTCTTCTTAGGATCTGCATCTATCTTTTTTTCCCCTTGTTGTTTGTAGTGCAGCTAGGCGGTCGCCATCTTGACCCACGTAGAACCTTTCTGAGATGTATATCATCTCAAAGGAGACTCAACAATTATTACTGAACATCAAACATATTAAAGCTAACTTCTAAGTGTGAGTTATATTTAAATTATGTGTTGAGGCAGAGGTAGGAGGTATGCCGAGAATTCGAGTCTACCCTGAGACTACATAGTGAATTCCAGGTCATCCTGATCTAGAGTGAGACCCTGCTTCAGGAAAAAAACAAAAACAAAAACATGTTGTATCTTGCAGTCAGTGGAACCAAGTGAGGTGAAGCTTACAACTGCATCATCAGGACCATCATCAGTAGTTGCTGACTCACCCAGTGTTGAAAAAGAAATCGACCCCAGCAGCATCCCTACTTCTATCAAGTACCAAGATGACAATTCTCTGGCCCATCCAAATGTAAGACCCTGAAACTTGATGAATATTAGTTGAAGTTTAGCTCACTGAAATTCATTTACAAGGCTGTCTTGTTCTGACACTGAGAAGACTGCACCAAGAAGTAGGTTGTATGTTCCTACTTGCTAACAATGACAACCACGCTTTCGAATCTGTTACATATATTTGAATTTGATATGGTCAGCTCAAGTTTCCTGACTTCTCGAACTACTCTGTGTTTTTTAAGAGTCTTGTGATCTGCTGACTGAGCTAGCCAGGCAGCTATTCTGTGTTTTTTAAAAGTGGGTTGGACTGGAGAGATGGCTTAGTTAGTGGTTAAGTCCTGCAAAGCCTAAGGATTTATGTTTGACTGCCCAGGTCCTCATAAGCCAGATGCATGGTGACACAAGCGCATAAGGTCACACCTGGGCACAAGGGGGTGCACGCATATGGAGTTCAATTGCAGTGGCTGGAGGCTCTGGCTTGTTAATTCTTTCTCTTCCTCTCTCTCACTCTCTCTCTCTCTCTCTGTGTCTCACACACACATTGTCTCACACACACATATACACACACACACACACACACACACACACACACACACACACAGCTTGCTCTCACATTTTAAAAAAGGCAGTCTGTTGGGCTTGCTTCAAAAGGAAAAAGAAAAAGGGTTTTGTGAATGCTTTTTTTAAAAAAAAAAAATTTATGTCAGATATAGAGAGCGAATGGCTGTGCCAGGGTCTTCAGCCACTGCAAATGAACACCAGACACTTGCGCCACCTTGTGCATCTGGCTTATGTGAGTCCTAGGGAATCAAACCTGGGTCTTTTGGCTTCATAGGCAAATGCCTTAACTGCTAAGCCATCTCTCCAACCTGTAAATGCTTATTTTAATTTTACTGTAAAAGCTCGAATTCTACCTCAGCTGTAGTTTGTTTTTAGTGACCATGTCACCAGAACCATATTTCACTGTCTCTATGAAATGGTGTAATTCAGCTGTGTTTCTCAGAAAGGTTGGAAGAAATATATAGGGCACAAAATGTCTACAAGTAGCATTGCTATTGTTATTTCTATTACTGTAAGACCTTCTGCCTGTCATTAACTCCCAGGAGAAGTTAAATAGTCACTAAGTGCTATCCAACTCTTGTGCTGAATGATACATTCTAGAAAGGTGGCTTTTGTTATAATACTCCAAGTTACTGGTACACAATAACATTTTCTTTTCATTTTTCAAATTTCAGTTATTTGTTGACAAAGCTGAAGCTGAAGAAAAGTGGTTCAAGAGATTAATTGCTCTCCGGCAAGAAAGACTAATGGGCAGTCCTGTGGCCTAAGTAATATACTTACAGTTGAATTGGCAGTAACATTGGAAATACAGGTTTTAAATCCCAATATTAACTTACTCTTAAAAAGAAATTAGCTGATTATATAAAAAGGTAATCTCATTCTTCATGCAGGATTATTTGTTGATTTTTAACTGAATGAAACATTGTGAATGGTGAAACTAATGTAGAATTTACAAATGCATGAAAGTGTTATACTGTTAATAAACTGGTCATAAAAAATATCAGTGTTAAAGTAAATGGTCCTCAGTCATGTTCTCATTATAATTTGAAAATTGTAAAGTTTTGACCCAATATTGATTATTCATATATATATATATATATATATATATATATATATATATATATATAAAACAAATAGCCAGTCATGGTGGCACATACCTGTAGTCCCAGCACTCAGAAGACTGACATAGGAAGATTGCTGTGAGTTTGAGGTCAGACTGGGACTACAGAGTGAATGCCAGGTCATAAATTTAAGCTGTCTTCTTTGTATTATTGAAACACTTTTGATCTCACATTCATAAAAACTTAGTTCACATTCATTAAAAAAAAAAAAAATTAGGGTTGGAGAGATAGCTTAGTGATTAAGGTACTTGCCTGCGAAGCCTAAGGACTTGGGTTTGATTCCCCAGAGCCCATGTAAGCCAGCTGCACATTGTGCCACATGTATCTGGAGTTTGCAGTGCACAGAGACCCTAGCACACCCATTTTTTTTTCTCTCTCTCTCTCTGTGTCTTTCTATCTATCTTTATCTTTCTCATAAATAAATAATATTTTTAAAAAATCATTCTCTTTTACCAAGTGTGGTTTCACCCCTACAGTCCCAGTACTAGGGAGGCTAAGGCACAAAGGACCATAGCAAGTTCTAGGCCAGCCTGGCCTACATAGTGAGACTGTCTGGAAAAAAAAAAATTGTTTTGAAAATTAAGCAAGCAGATGGCTTTTGCTTAGAGATCAGTGTGTGGTAGGTGCTTTTTTGAAACCTGTCAGCAGATTCCAGCCAGTGCTGATAGAATCAGATAACTCACTCAATGTGTCAGTCACTTGTGTATTGCTGGGACAACATACCTGACAACTTAAAAGGACTTAGGTTGGTCATGGTTTCACTTGAGTTCATAGTTACTTGGCTCCATTACTTCTAAGCCTTTGGCAAGGCCAAATGATAGGGGATGGACATGGCAGAGGAGAGCTGCTTACTTCAAGGAAGTCAGGAAGAAAAGAGGCAGAAACAGGAAAAGACTAAGGATAAGACCAAACACAGGCATTCAGTAACCTACTTCTTCTCATCAGCCTCCATGCCCAATAGTCCATCCAAATACGAAGTTACAGTCCTCAGGATCCAATTACCCTCTAATAATACCTCCCTCTGGGCACCAAGCCTTAAACACGGGACTCAGAGTAAAGCCCTGGATATCCAAATCATGACACTTGGGCTAGATCTGACCAGCTCACCAGCACCCATGAATGGGGGAATAATTTCTGAGAAAACTAGTTAGAATTCACATATCACTCTTGTTTAACCAACTACTGTTCCCCAGAGAGCAAGTCACCCACATGCTACAGAATGCCTTTCTCTGGTAACTGAATAACAGTGTTGTGCTGTCATCCAGTCTCACTCTGAGTCTCTATGCCAACTCTAGCTCAGAGCAGTCATGGAAAGTCCTTGGAATAGAGTCGCCAACATATACAGGGCTTTTAATGCCATCTTTTTCATAGTTCTGGAGCTACTAAAATTCTGATCTCTGCTGAAAATGAAAAATATGAAGAACTCAATGTAAGTAGCATAGTAAACAGTTTGATGACAAAATACCTGTTTTCATATACACGTTTTCTCTTTCTAAACAAGCTGCTGCCCTTGACTGAAAATGAAAGTGTCCAATATGAAGTCAGGTCCCTTTCAATGCAGATTCATATATGTTTAGTGATTTCACAAAGGGATTGAAGGGCTGGAGAGATGGCTTAGCGGTTAACCGCTTGCCTGTGAAGCCTAAGGACCCCGGTTCGAGGCTCGGTTCCCCAGGTCCCACATTAGCCAGATGCACAAGGGGGCGCACGCGTCTGGAGTTCGTTTGCAGAGGCTGGAGGCCCTGGCGTGCCCATTCTCTCTCTCTCCCTCTATCTGTCTTTCTCTCTGTGTCTGTCGCTCTCAAAATAAATAAATAAATAATTTTAAAAAATAAAAATAAAAAAAAAGGGATTGAACATTCTGAAATACTTTGCCTTTAATTCTTTTCATAACTTATAAACTATGGAAGTACTGTCACTCTCTTAAGAAGTATATACTCATGGTCTGGGGAAAATATAGATTGTCATTTTGTCCATGAATAATTCTCCAGAGTTTACTCAATATGCCTAATGTTCCTTATCTATACAGTGGTGAAATTGTTATGATCTACTTTAATTGTACATACCACAAAGTTTCTCTCAGACAGGTACCCAAGATCCAAAAGCTTAAATTGCATTTGATTTGTATTTTAAAACTTCCATAGAGAAGAGGATATCAAGTTTTTTTAGTGAACTAATAAATTTATTCCCTGAAGAAGCTCAGTGACGACTTTCCTCCTTCATTTGGATATGTCATTACCTTTCTTTACATGAGTTTCTTTAAAAACCATAAGATGACCACAGAAGCCAAATCAAGCTTAACAAGGACTTCATAGGACACTATTAAACATATTGCCAAAATCAAACTTGGTGATACACCCCGGCCTTCTTTAATATCCTGACATAATGAGCCTATAAAACAGAACAATCCTTCTCATGTCACCTGATTAATGATAAAAAGTTGGACTTACATGAGTCTTTATGTGCTTTTGAAACAATTATTTCTTAAAACTTATAAGTGCTAATAATGCAAGCTAGATTTTTATTTCTGACCAGTGAGTACATTTCTATGGTAGTGGAATAAGAACATTGTTTCTGCTGCTCCCCAGTTGTGAGGTGGTAAGTGCCCAAATATGAAAGAATACTTTGGGTCATTTACCTGCTTACCTTCAGCATCCTAACATGTGAATTGAGGGTACTAATAAAAGACCTGCCAACTTTGACTTTTCAATAAAATGGCATAAAAGAAAGTTCTTCATAGAAAAGTATTTGTACCAAGGGAACATTTGCACATTGTAGACATTTTATTGAAATATGAAACAGTTACATGGACAATGATTAGAAAAACTATACTGCATCAGATATGTGGTTTTTATATGCATTCTTTTATTTATTATTTGCAAGCACATGGAGAGAATGGGTACACCAAGACCTCTTCCCACTTCAAATTCCAGATGCAGGTGCCACTTTGTGCATCTAGCTTTGTGGGTACTGGGGAATTAAACCTAAGCTGTTAGGCTTCATAAGCAAGTGCCTTTAACCACTGAGCCATCTCTTCAGCCCTTTATGTGTATTCTTGAACTGCCATAACCAGTAACTCCCAGTAACCCACATTGTCTTCAACTTTCCCTATCTCCTTCTCTGCCCAGGCCATAGGGAACCTACTCCATATCTACCTATGGGAGGAGTCTTGTTCCTCTTCATGGTCATGTACCTTGTGTGAATAACTAGTTTATGCTGGCCACATAGTCAGGTCCTTTGGAAATACACAGGAATCAGCAGGACTGTACCCTCAAGAGGCTTACTTATGAAGCCCAGACATGAAACTTAGTGTCAGAAGAGAAGACTGGGTTGTGAAAAAGAGAGATATTACCCTGTGTCAGAAAATGAAAAGGCTTACGTGACTGCTGTTGATCAGGCCAGCAACAGTATGCCGTGATAGCTGAGAAGCGGCTTCCAAGCATCTGAAGAAGATTTGTATCTGGCACCAGGTATTGCACAGCACATAAATCCATCGTAAGTTCTAGATGCTCTTTTTTTTCCATTCTAGACATAGAAAAGCATTATTAGGAACAAAGACACAGTTCATTTGCCTGTGGTTGGGTGTCTCACAAAGCTTTCCTTTGGTTTAGACATTGATTGAAACATTTAAAGAGCAAATAAGATAGTTACAAGAACTAGAAATGAGCCAGGCATGGTGGTGCATGCCTTTAATCCTAGCACTCGGGAGGCAGAGGTAGGAGGATTGCTGTGACTTCGAGGCCACTCTGAGACTCCATAGTGAATTCCAGGTCAGCCTGGGCTACGGTGAGACCCCACCTCAAAAAAAAACTAGAAATGAAATGTAACAGGGCATTTTGGGACATTAAGCTGGAAGAGATGATCTGGATGCTTATATTCTCCTCCCTCCCTTCCTCTCTTCTTCCCTTCTTTTCTTTCTCCCTTCTTCCCTCCCATCTTTTCTTCCTTCATATCTTTTCTTCTTCCCCCTCCCTTCTTTCCTTTCTTCCTTCCTTTATCTTTCCCTTCCTCCCTTCTTTGCTCCATCCTTTCCTTCCTTCTCCTATCCCAAAATTTTTCTGGTCATGACTTAGTTGACACACTGCTTAAATTATTTAGACATTTTTAAGTCCATTCTATAAGCCTTCATCTTTGGAACTTCTTTATGGAAATATATGTCCTCTTCTTAAGAAAACCCCTGAGTCTCATCGAAGCAGGAGTAAAAGTGGAAATAAAGAACTATGAGGTTTGTAATTAACATTTTATCATGAGGATGGATATTTAGCTCCAATGGTGAATTTTTCCTACATCAAAAAAATGAGATATGATCATTTCCAAGTTTCCTTTTAATTTGTATGTATTTATTTGTAGGAGGCATACCAAGGTCTCTTGCCAATGCAAATCAATACCAAACAATTGTGCCACTTTTTGTATCTGGCTTTATATGGATGACTGGGGAATTAAATCCAGGCCTGAATGCTTCACAAGCAAATATCTTCAACTGCTGAGTCATCTCCCCAGCCCCAAGTTATTTTTTCTATCATTTTAATACCATAATTTGGTTCCCCAAGAGAAAAATCTCAATATGCATTTTTTTCAGTGATGTAATAATTGCCTCACTTCATGCCTGTAATGCCAGCACTCAGGAGGTACAGGCAAGCAAATTTACTATTAATGCATGGCCAGCCTGGTCTACATAGTATGTTCAGGACGCCCTGGACTATAGCATGAGACTCCATCTCAAAATTAATAACAATAATAACAATTTTCTGAAATAGAAAATTTGTTTATCAGTCTGGTTATTTAAAATGCTGAAATGGAACTAAGGGTATCTGTGTTTGTTTCTTATTGGTGATAATATCTTTGAACAAAGCAACTTAGGAGGAAAGAATTGATTTTGGCCCATGTTTTCAAGAGGTCTCATTTCATCATGGTGGGAAGGTGTGGTAGAGCAGCTCACATCACAATGAGTAGGAAGCAAAGAACATGCACCTGTGCTCACAGCATTCTGTCTCCCCTTCTAGAGTGTGTAAGTCTATAGGATGGTGATACCCACATTCATGCCTCGTCCTCTCTGCTTGCTTACTCCTCTTTGGAGATACCCTGAGGGACTCAACCAGAGCTGGGCTTTACCAGGCTTCTTGGCACTTCTCCATCCAGTCAAGTTGACAGTTATGATTAACCATCACAGTATTGCTCAGTAGGAGAGGGCTTGCCCAGCAAGCACCAAGCTGTGGATTCAGCCCTCAGCACCAAAAATAATCAAAAATAAATGAATGAATTTTACAGCCTAATTAGTTTGGTTTCTCTGATTTATATCTCCAAAGGTCTCTAAGCTGACAGAGGCCTTTGGATATCATGAAAAGGACACAGTATGTGGCTCCTTCTCTCTTATATTAGTGACTGCTGACAGTGTCCAGGGACCTGATTAGGCTTACACTTTCCCAAGCTTTCATGATGTTTTTATTGTATAAATATTTCAAATAATATATCTATATTCAGGGTCTCCAATAATTTCTCTCCTTCCAAAACAATAGATAAGTTTTCAAAAAATAAAACCTACCAATATGGTAAGACAACACTCTAAACTTTGCAATGTGCCACTTTATTTTTAGGTCTCGAGAAGGAATGGCAAAATGATACCACTGCAGTTCTCAAAGAGTGAACTGAACTGACCCGCTCTTCTTAGCATCCTGTAATATGGTACTCTTGAAAATCCCACAGTATCAAACACCTGATGTAAGACAGGCTGCATCCACAAGCTTTTACAACGTGAACTGTCCAAACCTCATGTCCTGAGTAAAATCATGACTGCAGTCTATCTATCTTTATATGATCCAACAAAATTAGGCTTATAAACCTAAAAATAGAATTAAAGAAAAAAACTATAAGTAAATACCAGCATAGTAGATTGAAGACTACGTAGGTTCTTGAATTTTATTTAGTCATGTTGTAAGAAGTCTAATTGATCTGAAGAAGAGAATTCATGAAATAGATAACATTTTAATATTTTTTTTTAAAAAAAAGTTTTCTTTCAAAATGCTATAGGTTTGAACCAACCAATGTCAAATTCTAAGAATGAAAAATGGTTGGTCATCTACAATCATAATTTCATAGTATATTTTCTCCAGTTTCCAGTGTGCTATAAAGGACATTTTTATAAACTTACCATGGAGCACAAGTAGCAGTTCAAGCCTGTGTCACTTACTAGTCACTCTGTCAGGAGCACTTGACCCTTCAAGGATAAACAGATTTTCACATTAGCACCTGTTCTCCTGTGTCTGCACTGATGCTTCAGACATCATGTGACTCATTTCCTGCAAAGGCACTAGATATCTGAGCACACACCTCCCCCTCCCCCACTCAGACTGCCTTCTCTCCCAAGGGGAGAGAAGAATGATCATCAATGGTGATGGGCACTTACACAAAACAACACCCAATACCAGCTTTACACTCAGGGGAGAACACTGCAGCTACTCATGGTTTCCAGTGCACTACACAGAGAATCTTCTCTAGTAAGGAGCTATAGAAATGAACCCTAAAAGGATAGGCTTCACACCTTCTTTATAACCAACAATAACAGGAAATGACAAGTGGCTGAATTCACAACTGAGAAAACATCAGACTTGGTTTCCATGTGGTCTTTGAGTTGAAGTTCCAGTCTTAAGTATTTTTTATCTTATAATAGCTGTAATAGATTCCAAGAAACACTGCTTATTTGATTCCTAATCTCCTCGGGAGGGAGTTTAATTGGACAAGCTCCCTTGAATCTTTGAATATGAATGCTATAAAAGTATGCTTTTTCTCCTATGAAAACACTTTGGACTCACCACAGTGTATGACAAGCCTCTGTCCCTTTCTCTAATAACAGAGGCAGTACAAGTCAGTGGATTCCTATCCAAGTCTAGAATATGTAAATGACTGCCCACCACTTTACTAAAATGTCTACATGTCATTCAGATTTTCTCAATATTCATTTATATATTTTGAACACAGTATATAATGTAAATATTCTAGGTAGCAAATGCCCACACATAATTTATTCAGTCAGCTCATTTGGTAGCTTTGTATAAAATTCTACTTCCTAAAAGACAGACCAAATGGCTGAACCTTCACTAGACCCTTACAGGAAACACCTGAACCACAAGACACTGGAGAGGGTAGGATCAAGAATAACCTAAATCTTCTACATCTTCCCTCCCTCTCTCTCCCCCTCTCCCCTCTATCTCTCTCCTCTCTAACTCTTGTATATTAGTTATGTTTTTCCTCAATTTCTTAGTGGGCACTGACCCCCACTTCCAGCTTGGGGCTACCATCCACAATGAGCTTTTGATCAGAGAAACCTACAAGGTTTCCCAAAACAATGACAGACTTCTGTCAGAGTACTTGATGACCCACCAAAGGCCAGTGGTAAGACCCTATTGCTGAAGACTCCATACGCAGCTGACATGTAAAATCGAACAGCATGGCTGGAAGCCAGGAGAGAGTCAGTCCCCAGACAGTCAGCATGTCTAGTGCCAGAAGGTGCTACATGGGCGACTGGGGAAAATGACCAATATCTGTCCAAGCAACTCATTGTCTAACCTAATTAGCAACAAATAACCTGATATGATGCCCACACAAGTGCAACAGTGGCACACAGCCATGGTGGGGAACCAACTGCTCTTGATTTGGCTAACTGATCCCCTCAGTGGTAGGAGACCCATAGCTGGAGCTGGGAAACAAGTCAGAACCATACCCAAACATAAGCCCACTCTCCAATATCAAGCTACCATCAATCATGGGGTACAAGAGGGCCTACACCTATCAAACTGTCTATCAAAAAAGTAATTGTTATCTCAATTTTCCGGGTGTTTACTTACTCTCCGTTGGAGAATCTGCTTCTCTTTTTCAGATAGATGCAGATCCTAAGGAGAGAGCTGCCCCAACATACCTCAAAAGGGGCCCGACTGAAACTAAGGACAATTGGCAAAACAGCAAGGGTGATGTTTTCCTGTGAACCGCATACCAGCACAAAGGGGAAGGAGACCAACACAGAGAAAAATCAACTCCTACCAAATCACAGAGCCAGAGCCTCAGAGGCCCCCAACACCTCAGCACTGAAGCAGACCAAAAATGAACCCAACATGGCTCAGGGAAATTTTGCAGAAGAGGGGGCGGAAAGAATGTCAGAGTCACATGTTGGGTCATGATATGCAGAGACATTTATCGTACCAATAACTGTAGGCTAACTCCACAATGCACGACCCATTTACATCAACAAGGAGGGTCCAATGGGAGGGGGTAGATCATAGATGAGCCTAAACAATGGTACCAAACTGCCTGTATTTGCTGAAAAGAAAACTAATAAATTAAATTTTAAAAAACATATAAAAATGAAAGATATATCTTAAGATTTTTTTCTAAAGGGTTAGCTGCCACATTTTTGTGATTTTTTTAATCAAAAAATAATTATAAAACACAAAAGTAAAGTCACCCATATGCAAGTGCCTTTCAATATGAACAAAAACCACCCACATAAGAGGGCATGATAAGCTCTCCCTGTATCTAAACAAATACAACACCAGAAAGATACATGTGGGCCTGCCTCTCAGAGCATGGAAACGGAAGAGTGGCACTTACTGGTCTGCAGGTAGCCTTCCCCCTCCAATATGTTCTGGATAACTGCACGCCTTTAATCCCAGCACTTGGGAGGCAGAGGTAGGAGGATTGCCATGAGTTCAAGGCCACCCTGAGATGACAGAGTTAATTCCAGGTCAGCCTGGACCACAGTGAGACCCTACCTCGGAAAAAAAAAAAAAAAACGAAAAAAGAAAGAAAGAAAGAAACACACCCTTATTCCTTATTCTGTTTGAGTACTGCACACATTCCTAAAAGTGGAACTACTGAGCCACAGGACATGTGTCTTTCCCATGTAAGGTGGTAAACAGTGGAGAACAGCAGCAATAACTTTCACTAGGTAAGCTTGTGCAAATTAAGATTGTCTGGAGCTTCTCTTCCAGTCACTTCAGAACTAATAAATCATTTTGTGATGAGGATCAACTGTGTGTATCCCAGTACTCTACAGTGTTCCTTCAGAACCATTCTTCACTTTTCCCTACAGTATATACAGATACATCACTACATTTCCCTTGTCTCTTGTTGTCATTGTCCCTAGCCAGTAGGTAGCACCATCAGGAAATTGAAGGGAAGAGAACTGGTATCTACAAACAGCCAGTCATGTTGCAACATGGCTGCTGCCCAAGGCAAGAGCTCTCATTGGCTAAGTTTATCAGTTTTTGTTTCATAAGCAATTATACCACATAAACAATAAATTGTGGTTTAGAAGATGGTTCTTAGGTGAAAAACATTTCTTTTAAATTTTTTATTCATGTATTTGAGAGACAGAGAGAAAGGGTGAGAGAGAGAGAGAGAAAGAGGGCATGCCAAGGCCTCCAGTCACCTCAAGCTCCAGATGGAATCAAACCCAGGTCCTTAGGCTTCATAGGCAAGTGCCTTAACTGCTGAGCCATCACTCCAGTCCATGAAAAACATTTAAAAGTAGATAGCTACGGTAGCTCCACAAGTCAGGGTCCTGGGCTCCCGTTTCACTGTCTTCAGTATGTAGCTTCTACCATGTGGCTCAAGATAACGGCTGAAGCTCTATCATGTCTACCTTCCCAGAAATGTGAATGACGATTTCATCCCTTTAAAGAAGTAGAGGAGCCTGCACTTGAGAGGTAGCTTCTGGAGTACCATGAGTTCAGGTCTTGCCAAGGGCTACAAAGTGAGACCCTGAGTCAACAGCAACAACAAAAAACAGTTAAGGAAGTTAGTCAATGGACTCTTCCACTACAAAAAAAGACTGTGAATTGTGTTAACTTTTCTCCACTGCGACAAGATTCTTCTGAAAAGCAACTAGAAAAACTTACTTTGGCCCACCATTCCAGAGGGTTTAGTCCATGATTGATTGGCTCCATTGTACATGTGCCTGTGGTCAGGAGACCAACAAGATGGAAGGTTATAAGGTAGTACAGTTGCTCACCTCATGGAAGATGGGCAGGGGAATATCAAAGGACTAGGAGAAATGACACATCCCCAGTGACCTACTTCCTCACCCACCTTCCATCAATGCCATTGGATTCTGAATCTAATGGTGAAGTAAGCCAAAAATTAGGTCTGAGCCCTCATGTCCTAGTCACTTTCCAAAACCTTCTCCTCCAAGCAGTGCATTGGGGACCAAGCATTTGACACATGAGTTTGTGGGGACATTTAATAGCCAAATCATAACATCCATAGTAGAAAATACCCGGATAATTATGAAGCTAGGAGCTGGAATTCTCTGAAGAAGCCACATCTATATTGACAATCTTACTGGCTGGCTAGAACATGATGATTCTAAGGAGATAGTATGTTGCAGATCAAGAACCAAAATTATCTTGGGCTACATTTAGTGACTTTTTTTTTTTTTTTTACATTTTTATTTATTTATTTATTAGAGAGAGACAGACAGAAAGAGGCAGAGAGAAAGAGAGAGAGAATGGGCGCGCCAGGGCTTCCAGCCACTGCAAACGAACTCCAGACGCGTGCGCCCCCTTGTGCATCTGGCTAACGTGGGACCTGGGGAACCGAGCCTCGAACCGGGGTCCTTAGGCTTCACAGGCAAGCGCTTAACCGCTAAGCCATCTCTCCAGCCCTACATTTAGTGACTTTTAATAGACATTTAACCACCAACTTCTCTAGCTGACCTGACTACCTCATAACTACAAAGTAAAGCTCATATACTGAATGCATTATTAGCTTGGCAGAGCCAACCCTCAAGCTAAAAATGCTACATCTGAAATCCATACAAGAGATTCCTTCTTATCTGCAAGGCTTCCCCATTGCTCCCACCAATGTATTTGGTAAATGCATTGATGTCTGACTTTATTTTGTTCTGTGACTGTAAAGTGGCATTGTGTATGGTGTAACTTGAAAGTGTCTCCACACAGTGGTTTTCATATTTAGCTCAGTATTTCTTTTGGAGAAAGTGGTGTTTTGCACCAGTAAATCATAGTAAAAAAAAAAAAAAATTCATTAGCACATAAAATATCCACCCATTCAATTTTTCATTAGTTTGGAAAAAACACTTCATGACCACTGCTGGCATCAGCCCTCTCCCAGCTTTCGAGACAGCTAGATAAGCGTCTTCCCATGGAGTTATATTGAGCAGTGAAACAGTGGCTTACACAAGTTTTCAAATATTAAGTGAGTTGATATATGTATAATCCTTAGCACAATGCCCACAAAAAACCAGAACCAATAATAATCAGTTAAAATATCAGTAATATGGTTTTCTGATTTTATGTTCCCAGTCACTTCACTTCTCAGGATAACTATTTTTCTTTTGTGAATAATTTTCTTATTTTATGAATCACGCTCATGGACAGTACCTACAAGAGTGGGTTAAAAGATAAATAAAATCAGAAAATGAGGACACTGGGTGAAAACAAATACAGGGTTATTTTGTGCCTTTAGTTGAAAGTCAGCATGTTCTACAAAGCTAGTGCCATGAGTAAAACCAAATGAGCCATAATTATCAAAATGAATGAATTAAGAGTGAAAATTAATTCCCAAAGGAAATCACTGTAGATCTCATTATTTCAGGAATAACCTACCTTAGGATTTTAATTAAAAATAATATTTATTCAAAATAAATGAGTGCTGGTAGGGTTCTGCAGAATCCATAATCTTGGACATGCTAAATCTTCTTATTAATGCAGACATCATTAATCTCATTTGAGATGCCCTCCAGTCTGACAGCCTTTATAGCACTGGGGCAATTTCTTACCAAAGCCTTTTTATCTTCACAAAAGAGTTATAACTCATGCAGATACCTAATGTAAAAAAAGGCCTGGGCAATTAGAGACATCACTCTGAGATCTGTGCTGGTACTTTATCATGTCAGCAAGTGGTTTGTAATGAGTTTGTTCTCACACAGAGGCCAGTATCTCCACACTGCCATCAAATTAGCAGTGGTGACTTGATTACTTTCTTTATGTATTCCTACCAATCTTGGTTCAAGAAAAGCATCAGGTGTTTTATAAAATTTTATAGAATAAGTTCAGATAACATAAATTTTATTAGTCCCATCAAAAATTGGGGGAATAAGAACAAATGAAGAAGAGAAGGTAAGAAGTTAAAAAGAATGAGGTTAATACCCCAAATGCATGAGTTTGGTAATGACATTCATTTTCAGGTTTGCTGGCTGGGTCATGTTTCAAGTCTTATATAATGATTAACTAACTGGTGGCTTTGTTCTGGCCTATTCTAGTTTGTTTGTACAAATTACTAATAGAGGGCTGGAAAGATGGCTTAGCAGTTAAGGTACTTTCCTGCAAAGCCTAAGAAGCCAGGTTTGATTCCCCAGTATCCACATAAAGCCTAATGCACAAAATGGCACTTACATCTGCAGTTCATTTGCAGTGGCTGTAGGTCCTGGTACATCCTTTCGTTTCTCTCTCTATACTTGCAAATAAATTAATTTTTAGAAAACAAATTACTAATAGATATATGATCTGGACTAGTATCCCCCATATTAGTTACTTTCTATTGCTATGACAATACTTGAAAAAAGTAACTTAAGAAAGATCTCTTTGGCTCACATTTTAAGACTCATCAAAGCAGGGAAGGCATGGGCACAGGAGTATGAGATCTGGTCACATGATGTCCACAGTGAGGAAGCAGGGAGAGATGAATACTGGTGCACAGCTTCAGACTGGGCCCCATAGCTCATGGGATGGCATTGCCCACACTCACCATAGGCCATCCCCCTTACTTAGAGCTCTGTGGAAGCATACTCACAGACATGTGCAGAGGTCTGTCTCCTACATGATCCTGAATCTTGTTGACAAGATTAACCGTAATATTCCCTCATATACAAAAATATGTCTACCAGTGAATATAACCTCATTTGGAAATGGAGTTTTTGTGAATGTGATCAGTTCATAGTGGATCAGGGTAGGCCCTGAATCAGTACCTGTTGCTTCTATAAGGAGGGGAGATTTAGATTAAGAAATGTACATACAGACATTTATGTGATCAGACCAGACACTACAGTGATGTAGGACAAGCCACACACAACACTGAGGTTGGCCAGCCACCACAAGAAGCCAGGAAGAGATGGAAAGGATGCATACTTGAAACTGTCAGAGATACTATAGCCCTGAAGCAGCTCCTTTACATATTTTTAACCTTCACAAGCATGAGTAAATGTTTGTTGTTTTAAGTCATTAAAGTTATGGTACTACATTATAGCAATTTTAAGAAACTAATGAAATACCTTTTTTTGGTTTCTTTTTATTTATTTATTTGAGAGCGACAGACACACAGAGAGAAAGAGACAGAGAGAGAGAGAATGGGCGTGCCAGGGCCTCCAGCAAACAAACTCCAGATGTGTGCACCCCCTTGTGCATCTGGCTAACGTGGGTCCTAGGAAATCGAGCCTTGAACTAGGATCCTTAGGCTTCACAGGCAAGTGCTTAACCACTAAGCCATCTCTCCAGCCCTGAAATGCTTTCTAAAACAACAGAGAACATACTTAGTATAAATAGAAAATTTTTAAAATTTTTTTTAATTTTTTTAAATATTTTTTTGTTCATTTTATTTATTTATTTATTTATTTGAGACCGACAGACACAGAGAGAAAGACAGATAGGGGGAGAAAGAGAATGGGCGCGCCAGGGCCTCCAGCCACTGCAAACGAACTCCAGAAGCGTGTGCCCCCTTGTGCATCTGGCTAATGTGGATCCTGGGGAATGGAGCCTCGAACTGGGGTCCTTAGGCTTCACAGGCAAGCGCTTAACCACTAAGCAATCTCTCCAGCCCAAATAGAAAATTTTTTTTTTATTTTTTATTTTTGTTTTTCAAGGTAGGGTTTCACTCTGGCCCAGGCTGACCTGGAATTCACTATTTAGTCTCAGGGTGGCCTCGAACTCATAGTAATCCTCCTACCTCTGCCTCCCGAGTGCTGGGATTAAAGGCATGCGCCACCACACCCGGCCCAAATAGAAAATTTTTTAAGAAAAAAATTAAATAATTTCTTTAAATATTGCCTAGTCTGGCATATGTGAGGCCAGCCCTAGGTTGAATCTGCAGTGCTAAGATAAATAGATAGATGATAGGTAGATGATAGACAGACAGACTGAAAGAAGACTCTGGGGGAGATGGCCTGGGTTCAGTTACCCAGTACCCACATAAAGCCAGATACACAAAGTGGTGCATGTATTGGGAGTTCATTTGCAATGGCAAGAGGCCCTTGGGCACTCGTTCTCTCCTTCCCCCCTCTTTCTCTGCCCTTGCAAATAAAATATTTTTTAAAAATAAATTAAAAGACAGATTTTTTTTTTTTTAAAGAGAGTGCTTGGGATACATATCAGTGTCAAAGTGTTTGGCTAGCAGGTATGCTGCCAAGGTTCAATCCTCAGTACCACAATGGAAAGATAGATGATAGATGACGATGATGATAGATAGATAGATAGATAATAGATTAGTAAATTTTTAACACCTACAACTATTTATTTGTTAGCTGGGTGACAAAACAAGTAATAAGTGAACAATACTTAGAGAAAACTGCCGGAGCCTGCCAGCTGAAAGGGTTCCAAAATGGCTCTGACAGAAAACATCATGGAAATATCAATTACATTTAGTTTTGTAATTGTTTTTATATGGCTATATGGGCTTTTGCTATTTGATTGTGTGTATGAATAGAGTTAACCTTGCCAAAGATATACAGAAAGGATAACTTTCAATAAATAAAATATTGAATGACAAGCATATTTTATCAGAAGCTAAGGTGATTTCAAGCCACTCTAAAATTTACTAGAGGAAAAATTTTAAAGTAATATAGACAGAACCTGACAAACTTGGGCTAAACTTGTAGTGTCTAGGTGAAAAAAAAAATAGATTTGCAATCTAATGTCTTGCAAAAATGAAACTGCTGTCTCATGGCCCTGACATTTTACAATATGAACCTCAAGGATATGGCTGGGGACTGGTGTTCACTGACAGGGTCTGATGTCAGGAGCTAGGACACTTCTCAGCTCTCTCAACACTCAATTTTCCATCAACACAGAGTTCCCTTCCAAACCAGGAGTAGGGATACACTAGTTCATGTCTCTTTCATGCCACGAAAACACACGCTATCAGGAACTGGATCACAGGTTTGCAGCCTGTAGGCCACATTTAGCCTTGGTTTTGTGTAGCTTTTTTGGGTACTTTGTTTTTAATTAGTTGTTTTTTTTTGGGGGGGGGGTTCGAGGTAGGGTTTCACTTTAGTCCGGGCTGACTTGGAATTCACTATGTACTCTCAGGGAGGCCTCCTACCTCTGCCTCCTGAGTGCCGGGATTAAAGACATGTGCTACTACACCCACTTAGTTGTTAATTTTTAAAAATAAAGAGATTTCAAGCTGGGTGTGGTGGTGCTGGCCTTTAGTCCTGGCACTCAGGAGGCAAAGGGAGGAGGATTGTCGTGAGTTCAAGGCCATCCTAAGACTACATAGTGAATTTCAGGTCAGCCTGGGCTATAGTAAGACCCTACCTTGGGGAAAAAAAAAAGTGAGAGAGATTTCAGGCTGGAGGGATGTTTTAGCAGTTAAGGCACTCACCTGCAAAGCAAAAGGACCCAGGTTCAATTCCCCAAGACCCATGTAAGCCAGGTGCACAAGGTGGCACATGTGTCTGGAGTTCATTTTCAGTGGCTGGAGGCCCTGGCATGTCCATTCTCTGTTTCTTTTTGACTATCTCTGTCTCTATCTCTCTAATAAATAAATAAAAATTAAGAAATTTCATGTAAAATTCCATGTTATCAATGAGCATTAATCTTTGCAGGGAAGAGTAGCAGTGCTGTTTCAGCTGAAGGCCCACACCCCGCAGCAGCCCATGGGCACACCCCTCTCCATCCTAATGGCTACACAGCATTATGACAAGAATGAGAGTTCTCAGGCAGGCTATGTGAGTTGTTTCTCCTCCACCCTTGGCTTTTAAACAGGCAGAGTAAAAGTGCTTATCTCTTTACAGCATTCAGGGATTGTGGGAATTAAAACTGACACAACCCATAAGGTAGGGCCTGACAGTAGAAACTCAGTAATTTTTTTGTCAAAAATCTGATTGGTGTGGGGCATGATGGCACACACCCTTAATCCCAGGCTGAGGTAGAAGGATTGCCATGAGTTCAAGGCCAGCCTGGAGCTATAGAGTGAGTTCCAGGTCAACCTGGGCTGGAGTGAGACCCTGCCTCAAAAAAGAATAATCTGTGGTTGGAGGGGTGGCTTAGCAGTTAAAGGTGCTTGCCTGCAAAGCCCAAGGATCTGGGTTTGATTCTTCAGGACCCAAGTGAGCCAGATGTATAAGGTGGTGCATACTTCTGGAGTTCGTTTGCAGCTGGAGGCCCTGGCATGCCCATTCCCCCACCTCTCTCTCTCTCTCTCTCTCTCTCTCTCTCTCTCTCTCTCTCTCTCTCTCTCTCCATCTCTCTCTCCCTCTTTCTATTAAATAAATAAAAATAATTTTTTCATAAAAAATCTGATCAGGCTTTGAATGAGGACTTCCATCCATTAACTCCATATGACTCAATTATATGCTCTGTGGAAAATTTGAGGTTTTGTATGTAAAATAAAAAGTATAAGTGGTATTTTATGGTGCCACTCAAATTCTTTGTCTCTGAAGTAATAATTTTGTTTTGTTCATTGAATAATGATGTGTCAAAGTTACTTCTGTCTCAATAGCTTTGCATTTCTGTCATGCAGTACCATCACATCCTTTCTTCTTTCTTTTTTTAATTTTATTTATTTATTTATTTATTTGAAAGCAACAGAGAGAGAGAGAGAAAGAGGCCGATAGAGAGGGAGAGAATGGATGCTCCAGGGCTTCCAGCCATTGCAAATGAACTCCAGATGCATGTGCCCCCTTGTGCATCTGGCTAACATGGGTCCTGGGGAATAGAGCCTCGAACTGGGGTCCTTAGGCTTCACAGGTAAGTGCTTAACCGCTAAGCCATTTCTCCAGCTCTCATCCTTTTTCTTTAACAAGATACTTGCCTATGGGTGTGGTAAGTAACAGCCTTTTAATTGTCAGATCTAGGTCTCTATCATTCCTCTACCAGTCCATCACTAGAGGACACTGCTAGCTGGATCACCAGGCTGGAAATGATCTCACCTTTTCCATCCTCTGGGTTCTTGTCTCCAAAATGGAGCTCAGGGCTATGTCATGGGATTAGTGAAAGATTATTTCAGTAAGAATTTGCAAAACTCGGCAAATGCTTTTTAAATAGGGTATTTTTGGTAAATGCAGGTGAACATGTGTCCAAATCATTATTTTAAAATAATCATGACACAGGCTTCTAAGTACATGAGCCTCAAAGATTGACATCTGAGAACTGTGAGCAGGACCAAAATTTGTGTCAATGTAATTAACAACATAGTCCTTATCCCTAGTCCTCTAGTGGGATACCTCAGGTCCTAACCTCTACATGGTTTTCTCCTATCTTTACTCTCTCTGTTCTTCACAAAAGTGGGACATTCCTCTCTTCCCCTATCTGAACTTCTACTCTATCCCATGAATTCCAAGACCCCTCTGCAGGCTGTCTCCTTAGCTTCTGCTCTCTCCAAGAGCCTGCATGAACATCTTTCCACTCAGCTTAGAAAGTGGGACTCTGGGGCTGGAGAGATGGCTCAGCTGTTAAGCACTTGATTGCAAGGCATGATAGCCTGGGTTCCATTCTCCAGTACCCATATAAAGCCACAATGCACAGAGTGGCATAATGCATAGGCAGTTCGTCTGCATTGGTAAGAGACCCTGGTGCATCCATTCTCTCTCTCTTTTTCCTCTCTCCCTCTCCTTTCTTGCAAATACGTAAAAACATTTTAGAAAGAAAGAAAGTAGGACTCCATTACAAATTGTGCAAAATAATCTGCCTGTTATAAACACTCCATTCTCAAGAGTGTGCAAAAGTAAATGTGACAGAAAGCTTGCCACACAGTCACAGATTTGTACTCTTGGGGCTCTCTTCTCCATAACAGGCACCAAAAAGGAGAAGTTGACAATGGAAAAATTCCTTTGGAAACTCAAATTTCTTTTGAAATTTTTTCTTCATTAATGGAAAAAAATATCTCTAGAGTGTATGTCTATGTAAGGGACAGGGATGTTATTGGCGTCTAAGGAAAAACAGTCCTTCATTGTGCGAAGCTGTGCCACATGAAGGGAGGTGTTCAACACTTTTGCTTCATCCAGTAAGAAAAATGAAGAAACTTCAGAGAGGCAGCATGGATGGCAACCAAACACACTTTGCCATGATTCCCTGGAACAGGAAGAAGGGCCACTCCCAATGGAATAAAAGTCTAGATAAATTGATTTACAGAGTTAAAAAAAAAAAACATTTGCATATGAATTCGTAGAAGGAGCTTGGCAGTCATTGATTCCTATCTAGCGGGGAGAATTTGGGGACAGTGAGGTTGCATGGTGAGGCCTTAAATACCGAGGAGACCCCCGTGCTGTCAGACTGGACAGTGTGTTTAAAAGTCTTCCTATTTGTGGAAATAGCTTGGGGAAGGGCACTTCCTAATTCTAGCAAAAACAACTGGATTATAGTCATTCATGACAGCGGTTTCTGACATGTTGGGACCTACTTTCTTATTAGACAAGTCGCTAAATCATGCTACACCATTTCCCCATCTTTCAAATAAAAGTCAAGTATACATACAGAGGACTGGATAAAAGTAAATACTAAAATGATAATGAACCATAAATTTTAGAGATAATGGAAACATGTTTTTTATTTTTTTTATATCTTATTTTTATTTATTTATTTGGAAGAGAAAGGGGGAGAGAGAGAATGGGTGTGCCAGGGCCTTCAGCCACTGTAAATGAACTCCAGATGCAGGCTCCCCCTTGTGCATATGGCTAATTTGGGTCCTGGGGAATCAATCCTGGGTCCTTTGAGTTAGCAGGCAAATGGCTTAACTGCTACGCCATCCCTTCAGCCTACATAATTTTTTTTAATGTGAAAGAAAGATTGTGAGGTCATGACCAACGTTTCCAAATTATCATATTTCCCCTAGGCCTAAACAAATATTGAATAGGTTATTTATTACACAGTAAGGGCCAAACAAATTCTGTCTTTAAAACTTGGGACAAAAACTTGGGAAACTTTAAAAAAAATAATGCACATAAATTGAAAAATGTATACTTTTAAAATAACCAGATGTGTGCTAGCCTAGCACAGCACAACTTCTCAAGCTTTTGAGGAACACTGAGTGCTGCTCCACATTGGGTATGGAGGTTTGAATGTACAATGTCCCCCACAGCTTTATGTGTTTGTGATTAAGCCTCATACCTGATCCTCAGTTGTTGGAGCTTTTGGGAGTTGGAGGCTTTCTGGAGGAGGTGTGTCACTGGGCCTTGGGACTGTATAATCAGCCCCACTTCCAGTGCCAACTCAGCTCACTCTTGCTACTTTCCTTCCTGCGGATAGCATCAATGTAAGCCAGCTTCCTGCTCTTACCATGCTCCCTGCCTTTCCCCCACCCCACCCCTACCATGATGAAGCTTCCCCTTGAAACTGTGAGCTGAAAGAAACATTTCCCTTCCATCAGATGCTTCTGGTCGAATGTTTTGTGCCAGCAATGAGAAGACACCTGCTTAACTGATTAACAAAAAGTGCTTTCTTTTCATCATAGCAATTTGCAAAAGTCTTGCTTTCCCATAAAATATCATTTCAAGGATTTAGTGCCACCTAAAACTGAAACACAATGTTCAACAGATGTCAGGTGTCTCCATGTTCTTCAAAACGTGTCATATGACTATTTGTGAGCTTGCTTTGACAACTCTTTCCCAGAGCACGTGTATGCACTATTAACAAATGGCAAAGAGATTAGAGGATAGAGTCCCTAGATGCATTGAAATCACCTATGTTTAAAAAGGAAAAAAGAGGGCTGGAGAGATGGCTTAGCGTTAAGCGCTTGCCTGTGAAGCCTAAGGACCCCGGTTCGAGACTCGGTTCCCCAGGTCCCACGTTAGCCAGATGCACAAGGGGGCGCACGCGTCTGGAGTTCGTTTGCAGAGGCTGGAAGCCCTGGCGCACCCATTCTCTCTCTCCCTGTATCTGTCTTTCTCTCTGTGTCTGTCGCTCTCAAATAAATAAATAAATAAATTTAAAAAAACAAAAAAAAGGAAAAAAGGAAAAAAGAAAAAAAAAGGAAAGGATCTCTTTAGGTTTTGTTTTAATTATTCTAGGAAAACACTGACACATTGTCAGAGCTCCTGTCCTGATCTTTCATCAAGGCGCCCTTCCTGATGACATGGTTCAACTGTGAATGTAGAAGTGGGGGGAGGGGGAGAAAAAGCAAACTTGAGTTAGAGGATATAGAAAACCTACAGTACTATTGTTACAGATAAAGAATGCAGACTTTGAGGGGGGAAAAAAGCCACAACCCTAACCAAAATTTTAAAATTCAAAAATTGGCAGAACAAAAGAAAAGCTCTCTCCTGACTTGTATAATGGCAGTCTGAATGCCCCCAGAAAATTGTGCCAAAGACTTCAGAACACAGATGTACAATAAAGTAAACACACACACACACACACACACACACACACACACGAAAGCAAACTTCAGGTAACTATTTTGGATTGCAAGTGAAGATAAATTTAATGTTCAAACAATCTGATAAAATAACCATTTGGAAACTGAAAAAAAAAAAAAAAAAGAAATCACCTACGGTGAAGATGTTTATAATGGCCTAAAACTTGGGATGTTAGAGAGCTATAATTAAGTTAAAAAAAAATTCAGCCCTCAAAAGCCTGTTGGGCTGGAGAAATAGTTTAGTGGTTAAGGCACTTGTCTGCAAAGCCTAAAGATCCAGGTTTGATTCCTTAGTATTCACATGAGCCAGATGCACAAGGTGGCACGTGCATCTGGAGTTTGTTTACAGTGGCTGGTGGCCCTAAAGGGCCATTCTCTTTATCTGACTCTCTCTTTCTCTCTCTGTCTAACAAATAAGATAGTTTAAAAAAAATACTTTTATTTATTTGAGAGAGAAAGAGAAAAAGAGGCAGAGAGAGAGAGAGAGAGAGAGAATGACAATGGATGTGCCAAGGCCTCCAGTCGCTACAAATGAACTCCAAATGCATGTGCCACCTTGTGCATCTGGCTTACATGGGTCCTTGGGAAATGAACCTTGGTCTTTTGGCTTTGCAGGCAAGCACCTTTACTGCTGAACCATCTCTCCAGCCCAGTTGTTTTGTTTGTTTGTTTGTTTGTTTAAAAAAAACCTGTTAATTCCTCCTGGGCACTTGAGAGAAGGTTTTGAGAAATATATTGAAACCTTTGAGCAGCTATAATGGCAGTATTTGTAAACTCACTGGTGAGTGAGCTATGTGCTAAAATGAAACCTCCAAAAGACCAGGATATTTAGTAGCCTATATGGGTTGAAAGTGCCTGGGGGGCTGGAGAGATGGCTTAGCGGTTAAGCGCTTGCCTGTGAAGCCTAAGGACCCCGGTTCGAGGCTCGGTTCCCCAGGTCCCACGTTAGCCAGATGCACAAGGGGGTGCACGTGTCTGGAGTTCGTTTGCAGAGGCTGGAAGCCCTGGCGCGCCCATTCTCTCTCTCCCTCTATCTGTCTTTCTCTCTGTGTCTGTCGCTCTCAAATAAATAAATAAATTAAAAAAAAAAAAAAAGAAAGTGCCTGGGATAGAAGTCTCTGGTGAATTAATGCAGGAATGAAACATGGACTGGTTGCTATTCAGAACTCTTGGTGATTTTAATAGAGAGGTCTGAGTTTCATCCATTCCTCTGGATGTTCTTGACTAGGTAAGTGTTCTTCCAATGAAACATAGGCCATAGTGTGGCTAGAGATAATATATGTGTAAACATGTCTGCCACACAGATGTACTTGGTACATGACATTTTTAACTTTTGTTTTTGAGTAGGATGGTAGACATAATAAAGGCTTTGAAGAAGGGCAAATCTTGAGTTTAGAGTGAATCATCAATTCTTTGGGTTGCATTTATTTTTACAGTAGGGGGGGTCAAAGACAGAGCCTTAAGCATGCAAGGCAACCACTCTACCACTGAACTACATCCCCAGTCTCAATTTTTTTCTTATGTAATAGAATAAAAACCTGAAAGGGTTAAATGAAAAAAAAGTATGTAAAAGCACTTAGGGCAACCTACTGTAATAAGTAATTTTTACTTTACTTTCTGAAGGCAAATTTCAAGGTACATGAATAGAACTGTGCATTATATACATCATACACCTTTTGCATGGATAGACATCCATTTTCTTCCCATAAAATATTCGCTAAAACCACCTCAGTAAGGCCCATATTTATTCCCTGTGTATAATTGTACACCTCAATACCCCCTTCATTCCACACATACACCTTATAATTCCCTAGCATACTGTTTGTTCCCAGTCCTCACACAACACAGACTCCAGGATGGCTCTGTAGAGTGGCTGTTATGATTATAGTTATGCAGAATCCAGGACCTTCCTAGCCTGCCTTGCATCCCCACTTTTTTTTTCTGGGGTGTTCTCCTCTCTTGAACCAACTCTTTTTTCATTCCTTACTTCTTATGCTCCAAATCTAAAGCTGATGTCATGATCTCTTCAGCTCCAATTCTTTTTTTCTCCACAGCATTTATAAGGCATTTACTGTGGAGTCCAATTGGCTTCCTGAAGCTCTGGGCAACTTCCTGACCAGGACAAGCCAGACTAAAGCTTTCATGTTTGAACAATACACTGTGGCGCTGAGGAAAATTCTCATGAAATAAAGGGAAAATTTCCTCACAATTATCTTCATAGGGTCTTAATGCAGAACTATTACCATTTATCACAAAACTTATTCTATTTCATTTTAAGCTTTTTTTTTCATCAAAGTGTGACCTTCTTAACATTTTGTGCTTGCTCAATTCTAAAGAAAGACTAATTCCAGGAGCTAGGAAGGTTGCTCAGTGGTTAAAGGCACTCGCTTGCAAGGCCTGAGGGCCTGATGTTGATTCCCCAGTACCCACTTAAAGAAAGATACACAAAGTGACTGATGCAACTGGAATTCCTTTGCAATAGCAAAAGGTCCTGGCATACCCATGTTTGTTTTCTCTCTTTCTCTCTCCCTCTCCCTCTCCCTCTTCCTCTCCCTCTCCCTCTTCCTCTCCCTCTCTCTCTCTCTCTCTTACGCACACACACACACACACACACACACACACACACACACACATAAGTAAATAAAAGTATTTTTAAAAAGAAGAAAGGGTGGGCTGGAGAGATCGCTTAGTGGTTAAGGCATATGCAAGCAAAGCCTAAGGACCCGGGTTCGATTCCCCAGGTCTCACTAAGCCAGATGCACATGGTGGTGCATGTGTCTGGAGTTCGTTTGCAGTGGCTAGAGGCCCTGGCACTCCCATTCTCTCCATCTCTCCCTCCCTCTCTCTCTCTCTCTCTCTCTTCCCCCTAGTAAATAAATTAAAAAAAGAAAGACTAATTCTGGATCATATAACCTTTTTTTTTTTTCTTTTTTTGCTGTAGACCTAGACTAGAAGTTTCCTAATACAGACATGCTTTCCGAGCTTCAGTTCTGGCCAGAGTGGAAGAAAGTACCCTGTTTGATTCTTGGAAGGGCCTTACTGTCTTATCTCAGGATGCAAAGTGAGCCTGCTGTAGGCCACTAGTCTCAGGAGGGAAGGCTGGTTGCCAGAGAAAACAGATGAAGGGTGGAGGATAAAGGTCCAGAGGGTTACATTTCTAGCTCCCAAAATAACTACGAGTCCTCCTGCCACCTCCAAATCAGGCCCTGCAGGCTCCTTCACCCTGGCGGAGTGCCACCTCTCGCCTGATCACATTACCCAAGGAGCCACGCAAGCCTCTCCCTCCTTTTCCTCACCTCACCTCACCATGGAACCCTGGAGAGAGCTTAGGAGACCCTCAGGAAAGGAAGGGCAGATATGTGAGGCCCAGTTTCTCTCCTCTCATGCCCTTACCCTTCATTCCTTTTCTTTCATCTTTCCTGTTTTCTTCTGCCTTCTGTCTCCAGCTCCGGGAAGGTAGTGCCTTCCAAAACTCAGTAATTTGAGGACGTCCTTCATATTATTTATTCACTTACCCCCACCTCCCATATCCGAATCCCACCTGTAATACTTGAGATCACTGTTTCACTTAAAAAAAAAAAAAAAAACTTAAAATCTACCTATTAATGAGTTGCACTGCTTTAATTAAAAAAAAAAAAAATCTTTGTTCAAGGCCACCCTGAGACTACAGAGTTAATTCCAGGTCAGCCTGGATCAGAGTGAGACCCTACCTCGAAAAAACCAAAAAAAAAAAAAAAATCTTTGACAATTCTAGAAGGCTCGTTATGCACTGAAGATATACGTATAGTGACCGATAATTTTAATTGGGTGTGGCTATTTGTTTCAGGGCTTACCTCAGCTGAGTCTGTTGTTAGGAATGCTGGAGAGGTGTTGAGGATTTATAGTCCTTAACCTGAAACCTGATCCTCGAAACAGAGACATGGAAAGAGGACCAAAGAGAGCAACTTCTCATTTATTTGTTCATCCTATGGCTACATGTTGGTGTTGGGGAGCACTGCTTTGAGTTTTAGATACATGAAAATATGTTTGGAGTTTTTTTTAATATTTTGATTGGTTTCATCCTGTTTCCTTCAAGAACAGCCTAAGTGTAAACTTTTTGCTCATTTTTTCTCCTTATTGGATCAGCCACCAGAGAATGAATGCTTGAGTGTAGGATTCATTTCTGTGCATGGCAGAATGGGATTGGCAACAAGACTTAAGACCCTTCTTGGGTTCAATCCTTGACGCGTTACCATTTTCCCAAAGATATTCAGGGTTCAGGCCGACTGACCAAGGTCATGGGAGAGTGGTCCTTCCAGCTCAGGTAACAGCTACCGGCCTGGCTGTAAGGTCGCCAGCCGGCCTCCAGCCAGGCGTCTCTCCGGCAGTGTGTTGACTGCGGTTGCCAAGGCATCCGCTCATTGTCCACGCCTATCTTGATGACGTAAGGAGCCCCGTGGCCAATGGGAGCGCAGGTTGGCGCCACACTCCGCCTCCGCCGCAGGAGGGGCGCGTCGAGCGAGGGAGGTCCCGGCCGCGGCCGTCCCACTGCGCCGATTTCCAACGAGCGGGACCGGCCGCCCCAGTCCAGCCACAATGTTCCCGATGCTGAGCAGCGGCTTCGAGGACGACCCTTTCTTCTCGTGAGTGACTGGCCGGAGGATGTGGGGGCAGAGCGCGGGAGTTAGGGCCGGGAGGAGGTGAGGAGGATTTGGGGAGAATGGGGTGAGATGAGGCTTTTGAGGGGTTGAGGTGAGGAGGATTTGGAAGCACCCAGCGAGGAGAGGAGGACTTGGGAGCACAGGATGAGGTGAGGAGGACGTAGAAGGAGGGGGTGAGAATAGGAGGACTTGGGAACATCACTGAGGAGAGGAGGACCTGCGAGCACAGGGTGGGGCGAGAAGAATTTAGAAGCACCAGGTGAGGAGAGGAGGACTTGGGAGCATCAAGTGAGGAGAGTAGGAATTGGGAGCACAGGGTGAGGTGAATAGGCCTTGGGAGCGTGGAATGAGGACTTGGGAGCATGGGGTGAGAAATAAGTTCTGGAAATATCTTCCAAGGCTGCTTTGATTCCTAGTTAGCAGCAGTTTTCTAGGGTGACCATCAGTGTGACAACGTTCCTCTTCATGGATTTCTAGGGAGGCCATTGGTGTGATAGTCGCTGTCCCCATGGTTTCCTAGGGTGGCCATCCGCGCAGTGAGGTGTAATATCCCTGAGCTGCATAGTTGCTTGTTGACATGGTGAATTGTTTGCCCCTTTGCCATTGTGAACAGGACTGATCTTGTTTGAAGAACCCTGGTTCTATCCAAACACAAGGGGAACAGGGACACAGAGGCAGGTGGCATATTTGACACCTCAGGCAGCAAGTGCCATCACTTTCAAGAAACCAATTGCACTATTATCTAGTTTTCTGGGAGTGTCTGCTATGTAGCTATGGCTAGCCTAAACTTGCTTCAGCTAGGATAACAGGTGTGAGTGAGACACTATGCCTGCTTTCTGGTTTTTGAAAAAAAAAAAAAAAACAACAACAAAAAAAACTCCGTGTGTAAGCATTATATAAAGAAATAGCATATTTCACTGAATCTGTAAGATGCTTATTTTGGTGTTACTTTTTTGTTCATGTGTTTTTGCCAGTTTGAAATTTGACTTGGTGTCCAAATTTACTTTGATTACTTAAGTTCTCTATGTTGCATGGAGACCATTTTTTAAAAGAATTAAAATGTACATTTTACTATGCATATTTCTTTAATATTTTGTTTTTAAGAAATGATGTTACATATGCTTACACGTGTTGGTACTAATTTAAAACCAAAACCACGAAAATGATATTGAATACAAAAGTAAGATAATATTTCCCCTAAAGGTTATTCATTATACTTAACAGGTGTATGGACTTGAGAAAAATTTATCATAACATTTGCTTCTTTAGAATTTTGGCAATATTTGTGTTTTGTATTATCTCAGCATATCTAACAGTTTAAATAAAAGTTTGTGTTTTCGTTGTTTAAAAGCCTCAAAATAGAAACTGTATATTCACAGCTGTCACAGTGTTTCTCATGTGTGTGTGACATGAGTACTATGGGTAACCATTAGGATTATGATGTAATATGTCTTAGTTAAACATACAATTTAATCTATAATTGGTATCTTCTGATCTTTAAACTATCTAGCAGGAGTGTAATTTAATCCACTGGTCAGTGCTTTCTGAGCAAAGGCAAGAACTCAAAACTTAGGTACAGAAATAGTAACAGACTGGAGCAGGAGGCACACACCCAAAAGCACTTTTCCCCATGTGTAGGATGGAGGAGACCACTGGTTACACTTAGTCTTTTCCATAGTCATTTTTGTAGCTTTCAGATACAAGTAGGCATTATATTATATCATATCATATCATAAAAATATCATAAATTAAAACTACATTTATAAAAGTGGTTAATGCTTGTAATTTCTTTTTTTCCACAATTCATTATACATAGAGTAAATCCACTTGAGGATAAATGAGGAAGAAAATGTGAATAGTGGTGAGCAAGTATCCATGGTCCATCTTGTAGTTGATTAATATTTGTCAATTGCTGAAAGTAATTGTTATTTTCATCAAACAAATGTCAGTGAACGTTGATGTTAGCATTATCTAAGTAGAATATCACTATTTTCCAAAAAAAAAAAAAACATTGTTTCATAATCAAAGATAGTCAAAGTACAAGCATATAGTGCTTATCCAAAGGTAGGCAGAAATATATATGTGTGTGTGTATACACATACGTATATGTATATATATGCACTTCTTGGATATATATACACACATATATATGCATATATATATATCTATAAAAATATATGAACTTCTTCAATATAAAATTAGAATCATTATTTTGAGATGAGTATAATTTATTGTTACATTAGTAAATGCTGAAAATTTTTGAATAAAAGTAAAATTAAAATCATGAGTTCAAGGCCACCCTGAGAATACAGAGTGAATTTCAGGTCAGTCTGGGCTAGAGTGAGACACTACTGGGAAAAAAATAATCTAAACTTTTGAATTAAATTTTCAGTTTCAAGGTTTACCTTCTCATGCAGTGTATCTTAAAAGTGATATTTTAATGTTTGATCTTTTATATTGTGTATCGTAGATTTAAATTTTTGCATTTATATTATGTCTCAGCTAAATTTCAGTGAGCATTATATTCAAGTATATTTTCTTTAGTCATTTTGTAATTTGAATGAAATGCAAACATTTAAAGCTGCCACTTCCTCTCATTCAATTTTCTCTTAAGAATATTAATTTTCTCTCAAACTTGTATTGATTAAGAATGAGTTTATAGATTGTCAATAATTTTTTAAAATAGAACAAATAAGTAAAGGTTTTATGGTTAAGGAGCTATTGACAAGTAAATTAATAAGGTGACATGATTTGGGCATCTATTTATACCCTAAAAATAGTGATTATGTAGGAAAAGTTTAGGTATAGCCAGTGTACTTCAGAATGTTCTGCTTGGCACAAAAACATGAACTGCGAGGCTTCTGAGCCACAGAAATGAAATTTAGATCGGGGGCTCAGAACCAGACTGGCAAATCTATCAGCCTTATTATTTCATTTCATTATATACATTTTTGGGGACAAGGTCTTGCTATGTAGTTGACTTGCCTGGAATTTGTGTTTCTACTGTTTCAGCCTCCAAAGTGCTTAGGTTATAGGTGTGCACAATCGTGGCCAGATTTACCTTCTTTATAAAAAGTGATTGCTACTCTCCAATTAGTATTTTTGACATTTTTGTCATTGTGATTGAATCTCATCCACATGTCTGAGAGAGAAGGTGACTCTTGTTCTTAAGTAACTGTATATTAATAAGAACCAGTATTTTCCCACTAAGCTCTGAATATTCCAGGAGTGTGGGGCTGTAAGCGAGCTCATTTTTTGAATTGCCCATTTTCAAACATCAGATGATATGAAATCCTTTAGCCCCTTTACTGTAATGCTAGGGTAAGTATTTTGGGAAAATCTGAGAGGCAGGAACAAAGTTTTCTGCAGGAAACTTGAGTTTTAGAACTATTTGAAATTCTTCCTTCAAATAAAAAGGAGAGAGAGAGATCCACTTGATTACTTAGCTTTATCTTACCTCTGATCCACAGTCTTGATTTGGAAGATCCCTTCTGCCCTCTGCCATGCAGGCATACTAGTGAACCATTTCATTTGTAAATTTTCACAACTTTCACACAGTGCTATAATTTTGCTAGACTAATTATTCTTAAACTTTGTCAAGAAGGAAAATGTGGGAAGATTAGTGTATTGAACTTAAAGTGCCTTCTGTTCCTATGAATAAGACAAAATGAAAACCTTGCAGAACAGCCTGGCATGTGAGGAGTACAACACCCAGCACCCTATCCCAGCAAGAAGTTAAAAACTGAGCAAACTTGGGCTGGAGGGATGGCTTAGTGGTTAAGACATTTGTCTTCAGAGCCAAAGGACCCAGGTTCAATCCTCCAGGACCCACATTAGCCAGATGCACAAGGGGGTACACACATCTGGAATTTGTTTGCAGTGGCTGGAGGCCCTAGTGCGCCCATTCTCTCTTCTCTCTTCTCTCTCTCTCTCTCTCTCTCTCTCTCTCTCTCTGTCTCTCTCTGTCTCTCTCTTTCTCTGTCAAATAAATAAAATATTTTTATTTGAGAGCGACAGACACAGAGAGAAAGACAGATAGAGGGAGAGAGAGAATGGGCGCGCCAGGGCTTCCAGCCTCTGCAAACGAACTCCAGATGCGTGCGCCCCCTTGTGCATCTGGCTAACGTGGGACCTGGGGAACCGAGCCTCGAACTGGAGTCCTTAGGCTTCACAGGCGAGCGCTTAACCGCTAAGCCATCTCTCCAGCCCCATAAAATATTTTTAAAATTGAGCAAACTTACAAAAATATCACACTTTTCTTATGATCTGTCAAAGCAGTGAGATCACAGGAAAACAGCTGTCCATCAGTTAAGACAGGCAGGCTATGAAAGCACAGCTGACCTAAGCAAAGATGCCCAGCAAAACCTCCTTAAAAAGGAACCCATGAGCTGGAGAGATGGCTTAGTGGTTCAGCGCTTGCCTGTGAAGCCTCAGGACCCCAGTTCGAGGCTCAATTCTCCAGGACCCACGTCAGCCAGATGCACAAGGGGACACACACATCTGGAGTTTGTCTGCAGTGGCTGAAGGCCCTGGCGCACCCATTCTCTCTCTCTATCTACCTCTTTCTCTCTGTCTGTCGCTCTCAAATAAATAAATAAATAAATAATTTGTTTTGAGAAAAAAAAAAAAAGGGAACCCATGCCAGGACAGAAAACAACAGCATAACTGGCACATTATTGGGTGATGAGTTTGAAGTAGTGTGAGCTGACAACTCATGAGGGGTCCAGTCATACTGTGCATATGCAGGGCCAGGGTGCTTTGTAAGTTTTCATACAGGACCTCTATGAGGGCCTCACCATGACCATTGGAGAAACTTTCCTCTTGCTTGTGGTGATGGGTGAGAGGGTGGATGTACTGTCCAAGATTTTTTTTTTTATTTTTATTTATTTGAGAGTGACACAGAGAGAGAAAGATTGAGAACAGGCACGCCAGGGCTTCCAGCCACTGCAAATGAACTCCAGACGCATGTGCCCCCTTGTGCATCTGGCTAACGTGGGACCTGGGGAACCGAGCCTCGAACCGGGGTCCTTAGGCTTCACAGGCAAGCGCTTAACCACTAAGCCATCTCTCCAGCCCCTGTCCAAGCTTTTATTCTCAAAGTCCTATGGCTACAAAACCTGACCTCCCCAGAGAAAGGATGGTGCCCCACTCAGCACTGCAGCTATCCTGTCCTACTAGGGACATTCACCATCTTGGGCACCCTGAAACAGTGTGACCTAAAGCACTGTCCATTCCCATAAACCTTCCCAAAACAGTATAAATGCTTTTTGCCACAGTTCCTTTTCCCTGGTCCATCATGTACAATCACCACTAAAAAGTACAAGGCCTGTTAAGAGGCAGAAAACAGAAGAAACTGAATAAGCATCAGAAAAAAAGAGACATGGCATGAATGTTGAAATTATGAGGTTAGTAATTGCAAAACAGTATGTGAAAAGTTTTAATGGAAAAAGCATATGACAAGCAAGTGCATGCATGGAAATTTTAAGAAAAAATGCTGAACAAAAACAATGGATTAATTGAAGAATGCCTGTGCTTGTCTTATTAATGGGCTGTACACAGCCAAGAAAGAATGTTTCAGCTTGAGGGCATGATACAAAATTCCAATCTGAAAATCAAAGAGAAAGACTGAAGAAAACATTATCTGAAGGCTCTGTGCAAATATATAATGTGTGAGTTACAGGCAATGGGAATCCCAGGAGTGGAAGAGAAAGAGAAAGTAATGGGAGCAATATTTGAAGAAATGATGACTTAAGAAATCCTCTCAATTAGTGTCACTAAACTATAACTCCAGGAACATGAAGAATGCCAAACTGTAAATACTGAAAAATAAAAAAATATTCTTAAACCAAAACCTGGACACATCATATTTGAACTTCAAAAAATTACAGACAAAGAATTCTCAATAGAAGCCAAGGGCTGGGGGAGTGAGTGCCTTACCTACAGAAGAACACAGGGGACTGTATTATGACTTCTCTTGAGAAGTAATGCAACTGAGAAAATAATGGAATTAAATATTTCAAGTGTCGAGAGACAAAAATTAACCCAGAATTCTGTACCTTAAAAATTATTCAAGTCAGGCATGGTGGCACACACCTTTAATTCCAGCACTTGGGAGGCAGAGGTACGAGGACTGCTATGAGTTCAAGGCCACCCTGAGACTACATCATGAATTTCAGGTCAGCCTAGGCTAGAGTGAGACCCTTACCTTGAAAAAAATTTATTCAAAAGCGAGGAAAAATAAAGACTTCCTTGGACAAACAAAAATTGGGTTTTATTTCTAGTAGATAAACCCCACCAGAATTGTTGTTAAAGAGAAGAAAATGAAAATGGCCTGGATATCCATGACTTCATAGTGCCTGACACTACCTACACAAGACCATCATAAGAGGAGGAAAAGATCATGACATCAAAATAAAAGAGAGACCGATTGAGATGGGGAGGGGATATGATGGAGAATGGAATTTCAAAGGGGAAAGGGCGGGGGAGGGAGAGTATGACCATAGGATATTTTTTATAATCATGGAAAATGTTAATAAAAATTGAAAAAAAGAGAAGAAAATGAATATAGGTAAGAAACTCTGATCTATATTAATAAATGAAGAACTCAGACAATAAATGAAGGGTAAAATAAAAATATTTTTGTATTCTTAACTGATCTGACAGGTAAAAGTTTATTTACAATAATGTTTTTGCTAATGTAGCATTGTACATGTGTGAAAAATAAATGACAGCAGTAATGCAAAGGATAGTAGGGACAGAGGGAATAGGAAAATTTTGCTACTATAAGGTAAAGAAGTATAATTGGAAAGTAGACTTGGAATAATCTTAACTATATAGTATCAACTCCAGGTAAACCTCCAAAACAAAATCTAACAAGATTTACTGGGTGGGGTTGGGAGAGGTGGCACAGTGCCTTTAATCCCAGTACTCAGGGGGCTGAGCTAGGAGGATTACTGTGAGCCAGCCTGAGACTGACTGCATAGTGAATTCCAGCTCAACCTGAACTAGAGTGAGACCCTACCTCAAGAGGAAAAGAATTAATGGGAAATTAAGATTCTTTTATGGGGGCTGGATAGATGGCTTGGCAATTAAAGATGCTGTCTTGGGGCTGGAGAGATGGCTTAGCGGTTAAGCGCTTGCCTGTGAAGCCTAAGGACCCCGGTTCTAGGCTCGCTTCCCCAGGTCCCACGTTAGCCAGATGCACAAGGGGGCGCACGCGTCTGGAGTTCGTTTGCAGAGGCTGGAAGCCCTGGCGCGCCCATTCTCTCTCTTCCTCTATCTGTCTTTCTCTCTGTGTCTGTCGCTCTCAAATAAATAAATATAAAAAAAAAAAAAAAGATGCTGTCTTGCTTGATGGCCTGGATTTGATTCCCTAGTACCAATATAAAGCCAGAAGCACAAGTGGTTTACAATGGCAAGAGGACTCTGGTGTGCCCATACTCACTCACTCTCATGTCTTTCTGTCTCTGTCTCTTGATTAAATAAAAATATTTTTAAAAGATTATTTTATGAATTACATATTATACATATTCTGTTATATTATACATATTATATGATACATATTAAATACATGTTACTTGTTTTTTCCTTAATGTGTTTGGTTTAGTGGGAAGAATGAAATATAATGACAATAAGCCTTATCCCTTGATGTCTTCATTTAATTATATTTTGTACGTGCATTTAGTACAACTACAATGAATCTCCTGTTAATATTCAACATTTAGACTTAGTTACTGATTTGGCTGAAAACCATTTGTTTTCTGAACCCCTGTCAAAACTTCTGATTCTATTGAAAGCATATTTACCCTCACCTACAGGGAGCATTCTCATTGTGTGATCTTATATAAGATTTATCCATAAATAGGAATGAGGGGAAAGTAGTCAGTGATATCCCCAAGATTATGTTATATATAATTAAATTATTATCTTATATATAAGATTAAAAAGATTGGCATATAAGATAAAGAGTAATGACAAGTGAGCAAATGGAGAAATCGGGATATTGATTAATGTTGGAAAGACATCTGTCATGCAGACCAGCAGTGGTCACAAGTCAAAGGAAGTCTGCCTTTTGGAATCTACTGTGCTAGGCAAGTATGCAGAAAATCTACTGTTTTAATCATTTAATCATTTCACCCTATCACTTTCCTTTAACAGACTTGATTATGGCACAAGCATAAGCAGGTGCATGATCAAAACAGGCAGGAGACAGTTTTACATGCAGCTGGTTGATTTATTTGGAGAACAATTTTTTATTTTTGTTTTACTACTTCAGAGTGTCATCAGATATAACTGGAAACAGCACTGTTTATTGAATACAAGACTGGATTATTATTGCTGTAACTATTGACTCCTAGTTCTTTTTTAATAAAAAATATTGTTGCTGATGTTGTTATATTTGAGCTATAATGAACAATCTAGTCATTTCCAACAGCAGAAAAGACCTTACATTGTTGTTTTAGAATCAATGTAGTCATTGGAAACAGTCTATGTAACAAATTATAACAAATTCAGACTTTGGAAATTTAAAATTATGTTCAAGTTTGAGACAGTAAGATCTCAAAGTTACATGTTTACAGAGCATAGTTTTTGCCTTGGCATATGTGAAAAACTAATTAATTAATTTGAGAATATTAATTTGTTGGAACACAAACCTTAGCATATTACTATGAATGTCAAAATCTGACAAGCTTATATTTTTTTATTTACTGTGAAGCAAATTTTAGTATTTTAGTAGCAATTACTAAGGGATGAGGTTTTGTTGTTTTTTGAGATGTGTTATTATGAAATAAAAAGTTTGCTAATCTAGAATTGTAGAACTTTTCTCATTTGAATTTCCATATTTGTGTTTGTCCTATAGGACTTTCTGAAATAAAAAAAGTTTTAAAGCTGGGCATGTGGTGCACACCTTTAATCCCAGCACTCAGGAGGCAGAGGTAGTAGGATCACTATGAGTTCAAGACCACCCTGAAATTACATAGTGAATTCCAGATCAGCCTGAAGGTTTGTTTTTTTGTTGTTGTTTTTGGTTTTGGTTTTTCGAGGTAGGGTCTCACTCTGGTCCAGGCTGACCTGGAATTAACTATGTCGTCTCAGGGTGGCCTAGAACTCATGGCAATCCTCCTA
The DNA here is from genome assembly GCF_020740685.1 of Jaculus jaculus. Taxonomy (NCBI): domain Eukaryota; kingdom Metazoa; phylum Chordata; class Mammalia; order Rodentia; family Dipodidae; genus Jaculus; species Jaculus jaculus. Next base: position 67,089,391 of record NC_059112.1, read on the forward strand.
CCTCTGCCTCCCGAGTGCTGGTAATAAAGGCGTGCGCCACCACGCCCGGCTACCTGAAGTTTTAAAAATCAGTGATGTTAGCCATAGTATGTGGTGTAGCCAGGTGTAGTGGTACATGCCTTTAATCGCAGCACGTGGGGAGGCAGAAGTAGAAGGTTTGTCTTGAGTTCAAAGCCAGCCTGAGACTAAATAGTGAATTCCAGGTCTGCCTGGGCTAGAGCAAGATCCTACCTCAAAAAACAAACAAACAAACAAATAAGCAAACAATCAGTGATGTCCAATACCTACCGTTAACTCCTTATATAAAAAAATATCAACATGTTTTACAGTTAATACAACAATAAAATATCCAGAGGTACAGAAGATGACATAGTTAAAAGGTGATTCCTTTCTCATAATACTGTAGATGTACTTAACACCACTGATCTGTACTTAAACTGATTAAGATGGGGCTGGGAGTATAGCTCAGTGGAAGACTATATGCCTGGTACCTACATGGTCCTGAGTTTGGTTCCTAGCACTGGAAAAAAAAAAAAAAAAAGATTTCCAGCTCTGGCCATCACCCTTCTAGTTGCGTTATCAAAATATAACTGCTGTGACTAGTGTGAACCAATCAATGGATTAGATAGATAAATGGGCAGGCAGGCAGGTAGATTTTTATGAGGAATCTGCTTATAGAATTATAGATAAACCCCATGATACCTTCTGCATCCAGGACACACAGAGAAATTGGGGTCTATAATTAAATCGGAGTCCAAAGGCCTGACAACAAAGGAATACAATGGCATAAACTCCAATGTGAGAGCTGGAGACTTGTTCTAGCACTGCCATCAGGCATAGGAAGGGGAGAATCTTCCTCAGCTACCTATGTTAGGGTGAGTAATGTTTAACTGGGTCAACTGGTTCCTATGCAGTCTTTTTTTGTTGTTGTTGTTGTTTTTGGTTTTTTCAAAGGTTGGGTTTCACTTTAGCCCATGCTGACCTGGAATTCACTATGTAGTCTCAGGATGGCCTTGAACTCCCTGTGATCCTCCTACCTCTGCCTCCCGAGTGCTGGGATTAAGGCCACCACGCCCAGCTCTCTTATCTACAAACTACCTAAGCCTAATGCTGTTTCCCAGCATCCTGTGCACCCTGTGGCACAGTAAAGCTAATACATCAAACCATCACAGACTCCCAAAAATATATTCTGCCATATCAAAATAAATACTTGAATTTTTATACAAATGGAAACAAAAGTATAAGTCTTGTGAACTCTTCATGCCTTGTTATTTTTGTCTTTTGCATAGTATGTGCTGTGTATGTGTGTTTTGGTGTATTCATGCACATGTGCTGATGCAACACCCCATCGGCCCACCTTCAGATGCCACCTGAGGACATCAGTGTCCCCCTCCATTGCTCATCCACCTGTGGTTTTTTTTTTTTTTTCTTGAAATAGATTCCATAGATTACTTTTCCTCAGGGAGCCCTAGCAATTCTCAGATCTCTGCTCCCCACAGGACCAGGGATACAGACGTGTGTGTCAATGCGGGTGCTGAAGAAATCAAACTGGGCCACTCTTAGGCCCCTTCAGGCACTCATGCTTGCACAGGAGCCGCCCTTACCCACTGAACAATCTCTCCAGCCCTCTATTATGTTCCTCTAAAGGTGGCATAATAGGGTTTTGTTTAAATTCTTTTATATAAATGCTAATTGTTTGTGATAATTCCATGTAAGAAACATCTTGGACCACATAATTTGAGGAATTGCATCAAACAAAAAGATATACTCCCTTTTGGAAGAGGAAGCAGAACAATTATAAGAGCCACAGAGTGGGTAGGGATACTCTGAGGCAGGGTTGCCCCACTACCCCACAGGAACTGAGTAATACCTTCATAACCCATAGTGAACATCATCAGCCCACTGAGGAGGGTCCCCAGGGTAACAGGAGCAGGGGTGAGTAGATAAAAGAATATAACGTGTGTGTGTGTGTGTGTGTGTGTGTGTGTGTAATAAAATTCCTTTTAAAAAGTAAAAAAAGGGGGTTGGAGAGATGGCTTAGTGGTTAAGCACTTGCCTGTGGAGCCTAAGGATCCTGGTTCAAGGCTCAATTCCCCAGTACCCATGTAAGCCAGATGCACATAGTGGCGCATGTGTCTGGAGTTGATCTGGAGTTTGTTTGCAGTGGCTGGAGGCCCTGATGCGCCCATCCCCCCCCCCAACTCTGCCTTCTCTGCCTCTTTCCCTATCTGTCTGTCACTCTCAAATAAATTAACTAATTAAAATAAAAAAGGTTTTAAAAAGTTCCCTTTCCTCAAGAAGTTTCCAGTTTAACAGAGAAAATAGAATGTCTTATGTAAATTATTTTAAATAGTTTGTTAAGAGGATAACACATGTATGAACATTTTAAGTATATTTTCTTTGAATTGAATTCAGAAGTGCTGGAAAAGGATTATTTTAATAATAATAATAATAATAAAATAAAATAAAATTTTCACCATCACTACTCTCTCCTCTTCCTTTTAAGGAAGACAGATTATTGCTCCTAGCACATCTTTGCCTAAACTGAATTTCAGAAGTGGAAGAACAGTCAGAAAAGACTAACCATGTTGGTTATTCTGTGTAACTGGCTTGTCTTCTATCTTGCATAATGTTAGTTTTCAATCTTCTATCTATCATCTATCCCAGGTTAGCCTTGAACTCCTTATCCTCCTGCCTCTGCCTCTTCAGCAATTTCCTACTGGAGGCCCCATCACAACCAGCCAGCTATCATCTATCTATCATCTATCTTCCATCAACCCAAGGAATAGTCCTTAGCAGCTAGAAAGGCAAGGGAAGTTTCCCCTACCATCTTTAATGCCACAGCTTTAGTTCAGGGAGCCTGTGTGGACCTTTGGACCTCTACTATAAGACAATAAACTTATGTTGTGTTTTTAATCACTAAATTAGTAGTAATTTGCTACAGCACTATTAGGACATCAAGTTATAATAAATGTAAAATATGTAAAGTCTCACTTCTATGTTAGACTATAAGTCCTTATATACCAGTAGCTGAACATTTATTGATTCTTACCACCTGTGTCTATGCTTGACACAGTAGACATAATAGCTGTTTATTGAATTTATCCTACTTACCAGATGGTCTCCCCACCATTTCCTGGTACAGTCACTGACCATTCCTCAATAAAGGCTTGATGTTTGCCAAACAAGGAATTACTAACTTCTCCCCTGGTGGCTTTGATTTTTGAGGGTAAAGAAACTAAGATTTAGGTTAAACAACTTCACCTCTGGTGCAATTATTCTAATACACAGGATTTATATATGCCTGCTGATCCTAAGTTCCATCCGCTTCTTATGCCCATTTCAGCTACTCTGGAGTACAGTTGGCCTCATCTGTGTGTCTGAGAAACCCCACCCTCAATAAAGGTTTTTGATTTTCTATTATATTTTGTTTGCTTCTTTCATACAAATATAAAGCTCAACCCATGAAGCTTTTCCTTAGAATGCAGAAACAGGCCTATGGACAAATTATTTTTGCAGATTTCTGTTAGCTTTCTTGTCTTCAGATAAACAAAATGGATGACTTAGAACAAGAGTAATTTTAACACTATTGTTAAAATCTTCTGTGTTTGAAATGTTATCTTTTACTGTGGAGACTTAAAGAAACAAGATGTCACCATTTCTGTACTCAGGAAGGTGAGCCTAGGTAGTTCTGAATCAAGCCTCAGCAGGCAACAATGGAGTGTGTCGAGCCTGCAGTCACTACAAATCTTGTCTAAAGAAGAATTCATTTCCAAGTTCATTCACACTGCTGTTGGCTAATTTCAAAACCTGCTTTGAAGTCTCCTCATGTAGGTATCTCCACAGGCCTACATTAACAGTAACACCTGCTTCCCCTAGAGTGAGCCACTGTACATGAGAAAACTCCAATGATCCTTCAAAAATGTAATTTCAGGTATAGCATCCTATTATATATTCAGTTTATTAGGAGCAAATCTATAAGTCTGTCCCATATCAAAGGGCAGAAGATTACATGGTGATATGAATAGTAGGAGGTGGATGCTGTTAAAGGCCTGGTCAGAAGGTGTCTACCACACATATAAACTAGTGAGTTTCCTAGTTTATCAAAGAGTATAATCAAATATATATAATCTTCCTAACTTAAATTCAGTAATATCAAAGCATTTATAAGAGTTAACCAAAAGAATCATATTTAAATGATATATTATAAAAGTGGAAGTCTTAATTTTCAAACAGGAAATTCTGAATGTATATTAAAATAATCATTAGAATTTATTTATTTTAGGCAAGCCCAACAGACTGCCCCCCCTCTTTTTATGAGAGAAGGAGATAGAGAACTGGCATGCCAGGGTCTCTAGCTACTGTAATCCAACGTCAGACACACATGCCAGGTAGTGTGCATGTGTGAGCTTACATGTACATTTAGCTTATGTGGGACCTGGAGATTCAAGTCGAACATGGTCCTTAGGCTTGGCAGGCAAGCACCTTAACCACTGAGCCATCTCTCCAGCCCTAGAATTTACTTTATTATATATGTGTGTGTGTGTGTGTGTGTGTGTGTGTGTGTGTGTGTGTGTATGTATATATATAAAAGTAAAGGTATATATTTAAAGTAATAAAAATAATAAGTAATAAAAATAACATATATGTGTATATAAATATGTATATACATTTGAGAGAGAGAAAGAGGCAGAGAAGAAAAGACAAAAATTATACAATAAAAAGACTGTGAGGGGGAGTCCATTTGTGAGGAAAACTGAAAACCTGGGCTGAAGCAGCTCAGTGTGGAAGTGCTGGTCTCCCTTGAACAGAGGCCTGGGTTTGATCTCCAGCGCCATCTAACATTTGGTTGGATTATATATACCTGTAATCCAAATATTTGGGAGATGGAAACAGGATCAAAAATTAAGGGTTATCCTCAGCTATATAGTGAGTTTGAAGATAGCCTGGGCTACATTTTAGACTGTCTCAACAAAGAGCAAAACAAAAACAAGAAAAAAAAATGAACACCTAATACAGATTCATATCTTGGTGGTTATTAAAAAGTGAGAAGGCAAGATCAAGACGTATTTTAATAAGTGTGTGTGTGTATGTATATGTGGAGTTCATAGCTCAACAAGAATAAAACTTTTTAAATGGCAAGATATACTTGGAAACACATTTTATAAAACAGATATGTAAGTGATAAAATAAAACTGCAATAATATTACAGTATTACTGCCCAAACAATTTAAATTAAAAATGACTGAGGAGGTGCTGAGAAGAGGGCTCGGGTAAAATGCTTGCCTCACAAGCATGAGGACCTGAGTTCATTTCCAAGCACCATGTAAAAATGCTAGGTGTGGCAATGTTTGCCTATAATCCCAGCACTGGAGAGGCAGACAGGAAATCCCTGAGGCTCACTGGCTAGTGAGTCTAGCTGATTCAGTGATTTAGTGTAAGACTCTCTGTCAAAGAATAGAGAGCGATACTGGAAGACAGCTGACAACAACCTCTGAACTACACACACACCAACACTCATAAAACAACCATGCATGCACATATACCACACACACAGGCTGAAAATAATGCAAGTCTGACCACACTAAGTTTCATCAAAAATGCAGTGCAAAAGAAATTCTCAGTCCCAAGTATTACAAAGCTAACACATCTTACAGCCCAGCAGCTCTTCTCCTAGGGGCTCACTATAGAGAACTGAAATTATGTACACTCAAAGACTAATTTATAAACACTCATTATGAGCCTTATTCATAATGAAGAAAACTAGAACAGTTTTGTGATTATATTATACACAATGGAATTAGCCTTAGAACTAAATGAACTTGATAAATACAACAACAAGGGTAAATCACAAAAGCATTATGCTAAGCAGAAGAAGCTAGATACAAAGGAATCCATTCTGCATGCAGTTCAATGAGAGAGAGAGAAATCACCAGTGAAGATACTCAAGAGTGGACACTGCAAGCCTTATATTTGGCCAGCCAGGCCAAATGAGCCAACCAGTACAATAGTGGCACATCTGTCATGGTGGAAACCAACTGCCCTCCAATTGGACTGGAGGCCCGCTCCATGGGAGGGAATACAACCCTGATATTGAAAACCTAAAACAGAGGTAGTTACGAGCCCTAGGGGTATAACATCTGCTGCTGTCTGGCTAAATGTATATACTATGCTCATCAAACTGCCCAGCAAGCACATCTCTTAGTGTTCATACCTATATATTAATGCTACTCTCACTTTTGTTTGAGAACCTTCTCTTTTCAGAGGACAGTGACTTTGGGATGACTCAGAAGGCATCATGGTGCTAGGAAGAAGTGACAGGAGTGGTCATTACTGCAATATCTCTATCACACTTTCCAAGGCTCAGAGTCCATGTGGAAGAGGTGGTGGAAAGATTGTAAGAGCCAAAGGAAGGGTAGGACTTATTACAATGTGCTCCTCCAGACACAAAATGGCCTGTATATCCATGACCTCACAGTGCCTGACACTACCTATACAAGACCATCATAATAGGAGGAAAAGATGATGACATCAAAATAAAAGAGAGACTGATTGAGATGGGGAGGGGATATGATGGAGAATGGAGTTTCAAAGGGGAAAGTGAGTGGGGGGAGGAAGGGTATTACCATGGGATACTTTTTATAATCATGGAAGTTGTTAATAAAAAAATAAATAAATAAAACATAAAAAGCCAGGCATGGTGGCTCACGCCTTTGATCCCAGCACTCGGGAAGCAGAGGTAGGAGAATCAGCATGAGTTCAAGGCCACCCTGAGACTACATAGTGAATTCCAGGTCAGCCTGGGCCAAAGTGAGACCCTACCTCAAAAAACCAAAGAATGAATGAATGAATAAATAAATAAATAAATATAAATAAAGATTCTTATGAATTTTTTAAAAAAAAGGTACCATGCTATACAATTCTGTAGAATTCTCAAAAACATGTGCCATTGCCTGTCATCGTGAGTCTTGATTGTCCCTTAATGTGATTGAGAAGGCCTCACCTACAGCAGCACCTCTAATCAAATCAAGTATCTGTGACAAGTTTTTCTTCTTTAATTATTGGTTTTTTTTTTTCTCTAATCCTTTCTGTTTTCATTTTTCTTCTGAAAGGTTTTCCAAAAGAACAAATGCTGTCCTGGTGGGCGAGGGTTTTCCTGGCTTAGCCTCCCAGGAGCTAGATTGTTTTGTTATCTTGTAGCATTTCTTTGCCTTATCTCCTCTACTTACCCTTATTATCCCTCCCTTCTATGTTCTTTTTACTCCTCTGCTTTTTCTCTATAACCTTCATTCCTTTGCTTTTCTCCTTCTACTCAACCCACAATGACTGGCATCTTAGTGCTCAGTCCTGCTAGTATGCCCTTACTTCTTAAAATGACTGCAGTTTAAGAGGTCAATTTTCATTTGATTGTTACTGTTTTTATAGTGGGCCTACCCTTTGACAGTGATATCGTTTGCAAACTGTTCTACTCAGTTTCATGCTGAGCATTGAGCATTGTGCCCAGACACTTGACCATCAGATAGTTAACTACTAAGCTAGACCTCCAGACTAGCAGAGAAAAATGATACCTCAACCTTAATCATAACCTAGTCCCTCTTGAACAGGTTCAATTCCCTAGAACCCATGTAAGCCAGATGCATAAGATGGTGCATGCATCTGGAGTTCGTTTGCAATGACTGAAGGCCCTGGTGTGCCCATTCTTTGTCCTTCTTTCTCTCTCAAATAAATAAATATAAATAAATAATAATAATATAAAATATAAATAATAATAAATAAAAATAATTATTAAAAAATTAAAAATATAATCAAGGCTATATCCTACAAACTTATAACAAGTATTATTCTAAATGGGGGAAAAAAAACCTCAAAGGATTTCTACTTAAATCAGGAATAAGTCAAATGTGGCTTCTGTCTTTGCTCTTATTTAATGTAGTACTTACTTGTCTTAGCTAGAGAATCAAACAAGAGAAGGGGAAAAAAGCTATACAAATAGGAAAGGAAGATGTCAAAGTATTGTTATTTGCAGATGATACTACTCTACCAGAAAACTTCTAGATTTAATACTTTCAACAGAGTGGCAGGATACAGAGGCTGGGGTGATGGCTCAGTGATTAAAGGCAGTTTGTTGCAAAACCTGATGACCCAGGCTCAATTCTTCAGTACCCATATAAAGCTAGATGCACAAATGGGACATGTGTCTATAGTTTGTTTAGTCACAAGAGACCCTGGTATGCCCATTCATATTTCTCTCTCTCTCTTCCACCCCCTTTCTGTCTCTTCTTCCTCATAAATAAATTATTTTACTTTTTATTAACATTTTATATGTGTGTATCATGTTTTGGTTCCCTCTTTTTCTCATCCCTGCACCCATTCCACTGGGGACCCTCTTCTATGTGGTTACAAGTATTGCCCATGGGATTGTGGGATATGCCTTGTGGGAACAGCAATCAGTTTTTATGTGTGTAGGTAGGGGGAGGGAATGCCTCTGGGTATGATGTTTCCCCCTGTGGCTCTTACATTCTTTCCGCCCCCTCTTCCGCAAAATTCTCTGAGCCATGTTGGGTGGGTTTTAAGTCTGCTTCAGTGATGAGCTCTTAGGAGCCTCTGGATCTCTGCTTTGGTAAGTGTTAATTATCCTCAGGTCTGTCTCCTTTACCTTGGCACTGATTCTCAGGTTCACCATGGAAGCAGCACTCTTGTTCATCTCCCCAATTCCTCTGTGGTTTCATCTGTGGCTTGGCTGAAGCGTGATGGGTAGTTTGTCTCCTTGGGTCTCGCTACCTTCTGAAAAAGAACAGATTCTCCAAAGGAGAGTGAGTCACCATAGTTTATATGGGATAAGCATTGTTCATTTAGGGGGAATTTGATATATGTAATCCCTCTTTTAGCCAAAGACTAGTGAGAGCTTGAGATTGGAGAGTATAATCTTTACCTCCATAGGATTCTGGTCTGGTTCCCAATTCCAGATATGGGTTCCTCTACACTAAGTGGATCTCTTAGCCAATCAGAAAGCTATTGGTTGCCCACCAAGGCTGTGTGCCACTATTGCACTGGCATGTAAATCCTGTCAGGGTGTTTGCTTCTTAGTAGCTTAGACCTCTGGTTGCTCAGATCAGTGTTGGCCACTTTCCCCCAGTAGCTCATGTGGTGCTTTCAAGAAGTAGACAGGCTAACTGGGGACTGGCTTTCTTCCAGATTCCAGCCAGGCTCTCTTCATGGTCTTTGTCAGCAGCTTGTTGTGTCTTCAACAATAGGGTCTTACTTTTGTCTCAGGTGGGTATCCAAGTGCTTTGATTTCTTTCTTTGGGAATCTTGAAGTTCTGATTGATCAACAGCTCATTGTGGATAACAACAAATTTCTGATACTGGGAGTTACAGGCCAGAGACAACAACAAACAAACAACAACAACAACAAAAAAAACCTTCCAGCCCTAATGTCTGAGCCATGAGTTGCCTATCAGGCATGTCAGCAACTCAAGCTGGTCCAGATTAGGAGCCACAAGTTAGTGAGACCACGCAACATTTGTCTTTCTGTAATTGTGTGAGTTTGCTGAGTATGATCTGTTTCAAGTCTTTCCATTTTATACAAATTTCACTGTATCATTTTGTTCTTACTGCTGAGTAGAATTCCACTGTGTAAATATGTACCATGTGTACCAGTTACATAGCATAACTTCATTATGCATTTATCCAGTAATGGGCCCCTAGGTTGATTCCAGTTCTTAACTATCCTGAATTGAGCAGCTATAAATGTGGCTGAGCAGATATCCCTGTAGTGATGCATGGGACATTTAGGATAAAAGACCAGTTAGGGAATAACTGGATCTGTTGGTAGGTCTATGCTCATGCTTTTCAGGAATCTTCATATTGATTTCCATAGTGGTTGGACCAACAGTGGAGGAGAGTTCTTCTTTCCCCACATCCCCACCAACATTCGTTGTTGTTAGATTATTTAATGATTGCCATCCTTACTGGAGTAAGGTGGAATCTCAGTTATTTTAATTTGCATTTCAGTAATGATTAGGGGTGTTGAGCATTTTCATAAATCGTGTTAACCATTTGTATTTCTTCCTCTGAGAACTCCCTCCCTATTCAGTTCTCTGCCCCATTTTTGAACTGGGATGTTTGATTTTTTTTCCAATGTAGGGTCTCACTCTAGCCCAGACTGACCTGGAACTCACTCTGTAGTATCAGGGTGGCCTCAAACTCATGGCTATCCTCCTACCTCTGCCTCCTGAGTGCTAGGATTAAAGGCGTGTGTCATCACAGCCATGTTGTGATTTTTTTCTTTAGTTTTTTAAGTTATTTGTAGATTATTGATATTAGGCTTCTGTCAGTGGTATAGCTCACAAAAATTTACTCCCATTCTGTGGGGAACCTATTGGCTCTGATATGGTGTGTTTGTACAGAAGCTTTTCAGCTTCATGAAACCCCATTGGTTTAGTGATTGTTTAATTTCCTGGGCAACTAGGGTTTTGTTCAAAACGTCTTTCCCAATTCCTATATCTTGGACAGATATCTTCTATTTTTTCTTCCAGTAGGAGAAGAGTTTCAGGTCTTATGTTGAGGTCTTTAATCTATTTGGACTTTATTTTTGTGTTTGGTGAGATCTGTGGATCTAATTACATATTTCTACATGTGGTTATCCAATTTGTCCAGCACCATTTTTTGAAGATGCTATCTTTTCTCCAGTCTATTGTTATTGGCACCTTTGTCAAAAATCAAGTAGCTGTAGGTACATAACCTGAAGTCCAAGTCTTCAGTTCTATTCCATTGATCTATATTTCTGTTTTAATGGCAGTACCATGCTGTTTTTGTTACTATGGCTTGTAATATATCTTTAGATCAAGTATGGTGATGCCTTCAGAAGTGTTTCTTTTGCTGAGGATATGTTTGGATATCCAAGGCCAGCTGCCATTCCATATTAACTTTGAGATCATTTTTTCTATCTCTGTTAATAATGATGGTAGAATTTTTATTGGTATTGCATTAAATCAGTATATCGCTTTTGGTAGAATTGCTATTTTCACAATATTAATTCTACCTATCCAGGAGAATGGGAGGCCTTTCCATCTTTTCAAGTTCTCCTCAATTTCTTTCTTGAGTGTTTTTACGTTTTTGTTACATAGGTCTTTCACATCTTGGTTAGTGTCATTCCAGGGTATTTTTGTTGTTGTTATTGCTATTGAGAATGGGGTAGTTTCACTGATTTCTCTCTGTATATTTGTCCTTTGCATATAGAAAGGCTACTGATTTTTGTGTGTTGATTTTGTATCTGGCCACTTTGATAAAGGAATTAATCACCTTTAGAAGTTTTGAGATGGAGACTTTTGGCTCACTTATGTACAGGACCATGTCATCTGAAAATAGGGCTAACTTGACTTCTCCCTTTCCAGTTCATATTGCTTTTATTTCTTTCTCCTGTCTTATCGCTTGGACTAGGATTCTAGTACTTTGTTGAAGAGCAGTGGTGAGAGTGGGCACCCTGTCTTGTTCATGATCTCAGTGGGAACACCTTGAGTTTTCCCAATTAAGTACTATTTGGGCTTTAGGAGCTTTATGTATATAGCCTTTATTGTGTTGAGATATAAACCCTACATGCCCATTCTCTCCAGCATTTTGATCATAAAGTGATATAATTTGCCAAAGGCCTTCTCTGCATCTATTGAAATAATCATGTGATTCTTGTGATTATGTTTATTTATGTGGTATATTACATTGACTGATTTTCATATGTTGAACCATCCCTAGGATGAAGCCTACTGATTGAGGTGGATAATGCTTTTGATGAGTTGTTGAATTTGGTTTGTGAGGATTTTGTTCAGGATCTTTGCATCTAAGTTCATTAGGGACATAGGCCTGCAGTTTTCTTGTTGTATCTCTGTCTGGTTTGGGTGTTAGAGTGATGCTAGCTTCATGAAAGGAGTTAGGGAGCATTCCCTGTCCTCTGATTTTATGAAGCAGTTTGAGAAGAATTGGTTTCAGTTCTTCAATGGAGGTCTGATAGAACTCAGCTGAGAAGCCATCTGGTCCTGGACTTTCTTTTTAGGGAGATTTTTGATTACCTTTTCAATCTCAATGGATGTTATAGATTTGTTAAGATTAATCTGCTCTGGGTTTAGGTTTGGTAGGTGGTATGTGTCTAGGAATTCATCCATTTCCTCCAGATTATCCAGTTTTGTTGAGTAGAGGTTTTGGAAGGATGTCCTAATGATTCTTCCAATTTCATTGATGTCTGGTGTGACCTAACCTCTTTCATTTCTGACTTTGTTAATCTGAAACATCTCTTTTTTTGTTGTTGTTTGATCAAATTGGTCAGGGGTTTACTCATCTTGTTTATTTATTTATTTTTTTTTTGAAGTGCAAGCTCTTCATTTCATCGACTTTATTGTTTTGTTAGTTTCTAATTCATTGATTTCTGCTTGATCTTGATTATATTTCTTTCTGTCTGGAGTTCTTAGGGTTAGATTCTTTTTTTTTTTTTTTTCCCAAGACCTTTGGATGAATGGTTAGGTTATTAATTTGGGATCTGTCTTTGTTATGAAGGCATTTAGTGCTATGAATTTTCCTCTTAGAACTGCCTTCATTATTTCCCATAAGTTTTGGTAAACTGTGTTCTCATTGTCGTTCAATTCCAGAAATTTTACCATTTCCTTTTTTTTCTTCCACTATCCACTTATTGTTTAAAGGTGTGCCATTCAGTCTCCAGGAGCTGGTGGAATTCCGGGTGCATCTCTTGTTAATTTCTAGCTTTACAGCATTGTGATCTAATATTATGCAGGAAATTGCATCAATTTTCCTGAATATATGGAGGCAGGCTTTTTGTCCTAACATATGATCTATTTTGGAGAAGGTTCTATGGGCTGCTGAGAAGAAGGTGTATTCAATATAATTAGGATAGAATGTCTTTTAGGTCTACTTGATCTGTGGTGTGGTTAAGCTCTCTTATTTCCCTGTTGATTTTCTGTGTGGATGATCTGTCTATTGATAGTGGAGTATTAAAGTTCCCAGCTATGATGGTGTTGGTGTTTATTTCTGTTTTGTTGTCAGGAAGGTTTTGTTTTATAAAATGAGTTGTACCTGTGTTTGGTACATATAGATTTATGATTGTGATTCCTCTTGTTGGGCCATTCCCTTAATGAGTAAAAAGTGTCCTTTTTGTCCTTTTTGATGTTTCAGTTTGAAGTCTCTTTTATTAGATATTAATATAGCAACACCTTCTTATTTCTTATTTCTATTTACTTGGAATAACATTTTCCATCTTTTCATCCAGAGAAGGTGTCTGTCTTTAGTGGTGAAGTGGATTTCTTGAAAACAGCAAATTAACGGGTCTATTTTTCTGTTCCACCCTATTAACTTGTCTTTCAGTGGGTGAATTAAGACCATTAAATTTAAGATTATAACAGTGATATTTGATTTAATACCTGCCATGTTGGAGTGCTTAATGAGGTTTGGTGTTTTCCTGGGCTTTTTATTTTTTTGAGCCTGCACTAGTTTTGGTTATTGTGATCTTGTCCTTGTAGGGTTTTGAAATAGGTTGTTTGACTCTTCTGTGTGGAGTATTCTCTGTAGGTTTGGTTTTGTGGTCATATAGTTGTAGAGCTGACTTTTATCATGGAAAGTTTTTCACTACCTATTTTGAGGGGTACTTTTGCTGGGTTGGAAGCCATAACTTTTTAGACTTTGATGTGTTCTGTTCTAGACCCATCTGGCTTTCCAGTTTCCATTGAGAAATCTGAGGTAATTCTGACAGGCCTGCCTTTGTATGTAATTATTTGTTTCTCTCTTGCTGCTCTTAGCACTTTTTGTTTTCATTGTTTTCAGTTTTATTGATGATGGGCCTTGTAGAGTTTCTTCTTTGGTCCAGTCTGTTTTGAATTCTGTTAGCTTTTTGTATCTTTATGGGACTTTCTTTTGAGAGGGTGGGAAAGTTTTCTTCAATAATTTTGTTAAATAAGTTCTCCATGCCTTTGGTCTGGATCCCTTCCCCTCTTGGTATGCTCATGCATATGCTATGACCTGGATGATAGGTCATTTTAGAGTATTCCACATTTCCCTCATGTTCTGTTCCCAAGATATTTTGAACTTATTGAAGCATTTGGACTCCCAAACTGTTTCTTCTATTTTGTCTTCCTCTGTGACATTCTGTCTTCCACATAATTAACTGTTCTTAAGGGCTTCTAGAGATATTTTCACTAGATCAAATTGCTGTGTATTATCTGTTGTCTTTTTCTGTATAGTATCTACCCCTTTGTCAAGTTCCAATTGCAGGTCTTGTTTTGAATTTCTTAATGCTTCCTGGAATTCATTCTTGCATTTACTAATGTCGTCATTCAGCTTGACCAGCTGGTTATTAAGCTCCTCTGTTTTTTGGCTCACCTTCAGTTCACTTAATCTCTTTTCAAGTCTGTTTTTGTTGTTGTTGTTGTTGTTGTTGCTGTTGTTTGTATGTTTGTTTTTCTATTTGACCAAGTCTGGTGAAGAGAGCTGTGTGGGTTTAATTTATGTGGTTGTTGGTTTTTTTGTTGATTTGTGCAAGTTCTGCCATGTGCTTGGCCAGGTTCACATATCTTGTGCCTTTATTTTGGGGGTCTATTCCTGTTGTCGCCTCTGTTTTCATTGGAGACTTCCTTTGTGGGACTGAACTAGGCAACCTTGTTGGAGCTACCTCCATGTGATGTTTCCTGGTGTTTCTTTTGCATTGTTGTCTGTCCATCAGTGTGGGAGTCTTATTTTTATTTTTCTTTAATTAAGGAGGAAACAAGAGTTTTCCCTTGCAGTATTTTCAGTGAGTGTTCTGTTATATGTTTGACTAGGGTTGGCTAATGGTGACTTTGTGCTTTGGTATGCACTTGTTGTGAAGGGCATAAGTACAGCAGTCACTCTGGGCTGGTCCTTATTACCAAAGGTAGGATTGGAGGTCTGAGATCCCTTTTGGGCTAGTTTTAGCTGTGTCTTTTCTGTAGCATTTTCTCCTCCTCTCATACTGAGCCCAGATAGGTGCTGACAGACACAGTGGAGAGCACCTCTGGGAGAGAGGGAAGGCACTTGGACATGTGTGCACAGCACAGTGGTAGGCCAGGCCAAGATAGAGCAGACCAGTGAACAAAAATGCAGTGAGCAGGGCCAAGAGAGAGACGTAGGCTTGTGTTCACAGATGCAATGGGCATGCTGAGAGGGGAAGGCAGTGCAGTAAGCAGGGCTAAGAGAGAGGAAGTCGGCCAAGTCACAGATGCAGTGGGGGTGGGGGCAAGAAAGGAAAGACACATTCACAGACACAGTAGGGGTTGCAGAAAAAGGGAAGAAGCCCTGATCTATCACTGAGAGATGCGGGGCGGGTGAGGGGAGAGAGCTATCTGACAGACTAAGTGGGGTGTGGGCTCCAGGAGAGTGGGAAAGTGCGAGGCCTGAGGTCAATGTGCAGCAGAGAACTTGGTCAGGGAGTGGCTGCTGGGGTGAGTGGTTGGGAGTCCTAAGTGTCAGAAGCATGAAGCGAGAGGGGAAATCTTTTCTAGCTATATGTTTGACAGAGGTTAATACACAAAAATAAACTAAATCCAATTAATTAACAGGCTAATGAACATACAGTTCTCAAAAGATAAAGTACAAATGGCCTATGAACATGAAAAAAAACACAACCTCACTAGCTGTCATAGAAATGCAAATTAAAACTACACTGAGAGTCCACATCACCCTGATCAAAGTGGCAGTTGTTATGAAAAGCCAACAAATGATGGTGAAGATGTAAACTGGTCCAATGTAAAGGTTCCCCCAAAACTAAAATTAGATCGGCCATATGACCAGCTATACTAGAAAGACTCCAAGTAAACATATCACACAAATACTTGTTGTGGTGGTTGGATTCAGGTGTCCCTCATACACTTAGGTGTTTTGAATGTTGGGTTCTTAGCTAATAGAGATTTGAGAAGTAATGCCTCCTGGAGGCAGTGTATTTTGGGGGTGGGCTTATGGGTATTATAGCCAGTTTCCCCTTGCCAGTATTTGGCATATTCTCCTGCTATGGTTGTCCTCCTGATGTTGGCCAGGAGGTGATGTCCACCCTCTGCTCATGCCATCATTTTCCCCTGCCATCTTGGAGCTCCCCTTTAGTCTGTAAGCCAAAATAAGCCCTTTTTTCCCCCAAAAGATTTTGGTCAGGTGATTTCTGTCTGCAGTGCAAACCTGACTGAAACACTTGCACGTGAGTGTTTATTGCTACACTAGTTACTAAGCTAAGGTATGGAATAGAAATCTGAAAATAGAAGAATAGATAAAGAAAATGTGGCATATAACACAAGGAGTTGTTTCAAAGAAGTCATCTCATTTTCAGGAAAATAGATGAAAGTAGAAAAAATCATACTGAACAAATTTTCAATTGCACAAAGACAAATAAAACATTTATTCTATCATGTGTGTTTCCCAGATTTCATATAGATACATAAAGTTATGTATGTATATGTGACATGAAAGAAGTGAAGGGTTGGGGAGATGGTTCAGTGGTTACAGGTGCTTGTTTGCAAAGTCTGCTGACCCAGGTTCAGTTCCCCAGCAGCTCTGTAAAACCTGATGCTTGAATGGTACATGTGCCTGGAAAAGTGGCAAGAGGCCCTGGTGTGCTCTTCCTCTCTGTAAATACATATATTTAAAAGAAAGTAAAAGTGAAACCAATCTAGGGCAATAAAAGTACCTAACATATGGGGAGGGAAAGAAAAAGAGAGGGTAGCATGGTAGGTGTGGGGGAAGATATGTGCATTATATATTTGCATGAAAATGTTCCTATGTAATCCAGTGTCATGTACAAAGGATATATACTGTGTACACACACCTCACCTCACCTCAAAGAGAAGAGTTTGTTCTGTAGCCAGTTGAGCAATCATAGCTCAGTAATACAGATTTAGATTACCTTTAGATTACTGCAAACACCGTGTTCCACTGTTAAGGTTATATCATAAAGTGTTTATAATAACAGAGCAAAGAATATAAAAATCAAGGTACTTTTCAAGTACATTGGTGGAAATATCAGGTAGGCCAAGTTATAGCAAAGTAGAGAAGTCTCTGTTGCAGGCCTTAGATGCTGTCTTAGCCTTTGTGTTTGTGGAAGCTGTGGTCTCTTTGTACATTCCAAAAAGATTTATCTACTAGTCATATGGATGCTGAGTCAAACATAGCAATGGGCAATAAGTGGATATTTAATAGGACTAAGATAACTCAAGAGAATTTGGCCATGGTTCTTGAAATTCCCATCAGTCAAGCAAGTATGTAGGATGTTTAATACAGGTGTGGACTCCAGTTCACAACACCAGCAAAATTAAAAGAATATATTTATGATGCTGGATTTTGAACCCAGGGCCTCATACATACTAGGCAAATACTCTACCACTGAGTTATGCCCCCCAGCTCTTTTCCTAACCACCAGAGTAATGTATGAATAAATCTGTATTTCCTTGGAGTTAAATAAATAATACATAATTTCAAAGAAAAGCTCTTTCTACCAGAAATTACTGGTAGATGATGGATTTGGGGGGACTGCGTCATGGTGATGTCAAGGGTTGGAAGTGGATTAGAAGGGGTGTTTACAGAGATTGTCACTGGAGGAGGCCAAACTACTTGTGGGTTCAGAAGAAAACCACCAGATTAAGTTCTATAATGAAGAATATATATGGCTTTTATGAGGAAAAAGAGGGTGCCAACACATGATGTATCCATATGAAATACATTTTAATAATAATAATAAAATATTTAAAAATGAAAAAATAGATTCTTGAATAAAAGAGTTTTCAGGAGGCAGAAGTAGGAGAATTGCTGTGAGTTAAAGGCCAGCATGGGACAACAGATACTTGATATTATCCTTATTTTGCAATTGTAGAGACGTCATCTAAGAAAGAGAGGCTGTATCTGTCAGTTACTTTCTCATTTCTGGAACAAAATACCCAATCAGAAGCAGTTTATGGAAGGAAAGGGTTTATTTCAGCTCACAGTGCCAAGGGGAAGAGTCCATCATGGAGGGAAAGCATAGCAGGAGCAGGAAACTGGCATCATATCCTCACATCAGTAGGGAGGAAGTAGAGAGAGATGAATGCTGAATGTTTAGCTAGCTTACTCCTTTTCATATAGTCCAGGAACCCAGCCATGTGATGTGTCCGTAGTTAGGGTGGGTCCTCCCATCTCAATTAATCTAATGTAGAAAATCCTTCACTGATGAGAGATCTGTTTACATGGTGATTCTAAATCCTATCAAGTTGAAAACCACAGATTAATCTTCACAGAACCTTGAAGTCTAATTAATTCAGGTACTACAGGCACATAAGGGACAGTGTTCTTCAAAGGTTTGTAAGGGTCTATTTTAATTAAAGTCACCAGGGGCACAAGTCCACAAAGCACACTCAGAGCTAGTAAATCTGCATTGCTAATCAATTCCCTTGGTTGATAATTTCTAAAAAAAATTGACAATACTGATTTAATTAAGATCTAGGAGATATTTTTCCAGGTGAAGATTTAGTGTTTGTAGTCCTTAAAAACAAATGTTAGCTTCTGAAGCTGTGGCTTTGTCTTTCTCTGGTTAAATGTAGGCTACCTCCTCAAAATGCTCATAAACTTAACTGTAGTTCTCCAAGCTCTCATGACAGATTATTTTTTGAACTGTTATAATTTCTGATAGTAGTATTTTTCAGATTCTTTTTTTGTTCACACTTTTTCTCCGCTTAAACTACTTGAGATATGTTACTTTATATTACCATTTTTATGCAGTATAGGATAAAGGTGTATTATAATCAATGAATTACAGTGGATAATAAATAGAAGAAAAGGATTTCATTTGTATTCACATTTAGATTAATTCATATTTATATTTTTAAGTACTGGGTCTTTTATCAGATAATTCTATTTTTCTAAATTCCCTTTTTGTCTAACAATCTTAATAGCATTCCCCCCCCCAATACTCTTTGTAGTATTTATCTGCTTAGTTTCATACAAATTCTAACACTTAATAACAATATACATTATTCTATTTTCACAGTGATTCTTTTCTTGCAAACCGAGAAAGTATGCGCCAAATGATGAGAAGTTTTTCTGAACCTTTTGGAAGAGGCTTTCTCAGCATCTATGATGGTAGAGGAGGAGCCCGTAATCATAGAAGGCATGATGATAGCAAAGATTCCTCAATGGTATGTTCTTTATATTATAAAGACAAGTAGCAAGGGGGTTCAGATGATATGATTGACATATGTGTTGCAGAAATATCTATGATATAAAAAGGGAAGGCAGAATCCTGAAACAATGAATTGTTGCCAATATGGAATTCCACTGTTACCAAACTTATGGGACCCTAGGGTGTTATTATAATAAGCCAAAGTAAACTGTTATTTGTCATATGTATTTCTCCCCTTTATAATCTCTCCCATGTCTTAAATTAAAAGCATCAAGAAAAACTTGTTGCTGGTGCATACATACAATTTTTTTAGATGTTAAAACAGTAGTACAAGTAATGGCATAATGTTTTGTCTTTATTGGATCAGTTAGCACCAAGCTGTTGCATATCATCTCGAACCTTCCTAGCTTAGATTAATTAACCTTTCACTATTTAAGAAAACTTGTATAACAGTGATGTATTCTTTTTTAATATATTATTTTTTATTGACAACTTCCATAATTGTAAACAATATCCCATGGTAATTCTCTCCCTTCCCCCACTTTCTTCTTTGAAACTCCACTCTTCATCATTACCCCCCCATCACTCTCTTTTATTTTGATGTCATGATCTTTTCTAACACTGATGTATTTTTATCAGTCTTATCTGAGAACAAAACTAGGAGATCATAGACATGCTCAACTCAGTAAAAGAACAAGCAAGATTGTTATAAATATTAACCATTTTGGCCTTTTGTCTCATTTCTGTTGCTTTTCAGCCTCAAGTACAGAAATTACAGAATAAAAATTCCACAAGGATTTCCATAAAATTGAATCTTTATTGTTGAAATGTAGATATTTAGATCTCCATAAACTTTAAATCAGTCATTTGGTAGACTTCCAGAATATTCTAGAAAATATTTTTAGATTTTCTGTTCAAAGAAAAATTACCAAACAATGCAGGGAAATCATGTATGAAATTGAAAGTCATTTGAGCATTAAAATACTTTGTATATCTTCTGTAACCACAGTGAAGAAAGAGTAGCTGTTTGAATTTATGTGCATAAATGAGCTGACCACAGCTTTTATGAAAGAAGCAAAAGAGGCAATTTTATTACTTTATTTGCAAGCACATGAGGCCTATTTGTAAGTTAGCTGACAATTTACTAACAGTATTTGTACATATTTGCTGGAACTCCACTGGTCATCCATTGGAAATCAAAATAAATGTCTGTCATGGATACTTGTGCTTAAAGCACTGAATATTTAACAGGAGCTGGAATAAAAAATATGTAACCAAGTAAAGAGAAAAAATTGCTGTGAAACTATAGTTTGTAACATTCAGTGTTTAGAACTACTTTCATCTTAGCATGCTTCAAATAATATTTTCTTGCGAAAATGGCTTTTAATCAAGGAGAAAACACACAGTAGAAGTAATGTCACTGCATAAATGGGTTGATGGGACAGGAAAGATAATTCTGAATACAGAGGAGACCTAAACCAGCATATGGACACAAGTCTAAAATGATTGGTTCCTTCTTCTCATAGTTGGGCTGCTATAACCAGTTACCTCAGTCTGAGTAGCTTATGTGCAACAGAGATGTATTCCTCACAGCTTTGGAGTGTGAGACTCCTAAGATACTGGCAGGCTCTCTGGCAGTCCTAATTTTCTGCTTCATAGACTGTACCTGCTGGCTGGGACCACATGGTGAAAGGAGAAAACAAGCTCCCTCAGGCTACATGTGTCTGTTAATCACTTAAAATGTGCCAAATACCAAACAAAAGCAAATTTAGACAATGGGCAGCACCACAACAAAGTTCAGGGACAGCCCACAGGATGGAAGAATGTATTGGCAATTGAGTCATTTGATAAGAAGTTAACATCCAAAGTATATAAGGAACTCAACCAACTGAATAGCAAGAGAAAGAGAGATAAAGAGATAATAAACAGATACTCTACCAAAAATGGACAGATCACCTGATCAGACATTTCTGCAAGAGCACATACAGATGGCAAATGAGCACATGAGAATACATTCAGCATCACTGATCATTAGGGAAATGTGAATTAAAACTCGTGAGACGTGCCTGTTCAAATGGTTTTATCAAAAATATGAAAGCCGGGCGTGGTGGCGCACGCCTTTAATCCCAGCACTCTGGAGGCACAGGTAGGAGGATCGCCGTGAGTTCAAGGCCACCCTGAGACTACAGAGTTAATTCCAGGTCAGCCTGGACCAGAGAGTGAGACCCTACCTCGGAAAAAAAAAAAAAATATATATATATATATATATATATATATATATATATATATATATGAAAGATAATTGAGTGTTGGGAAGTACACAGACAAAAGTGAAGTTTTATTCACTGCTGGTAGGAATGTAAATTAGTTGATCCAAAATCCAGAAATGGGGGCTGGGGATATAGCTCAAAAATAAAACAGTTGGGGACTAAAAGTGGCATGGATAAAGAGTATCTGTGTTCCCACAATCATTGTAGCATTATTCATGATCAGCAACCTGAGGAATCAGATGAGTTCCATCACTGGATGAATAGACAAAGGAAATGTACTATATAGATACAATGGAGTATTATTCCACCTTTAAATGAATGGAAATCTTTTTATTTGTGAACACATAGATGAAAGCAAAGTACAGTATGCTAAATGAAATAAGCCAGGCATACAAAGACAAATAAATACCATATGAGTTCATGTGTATGTGAACTCTAGTAAAGCTGCCATCAGAGAGATGAAGAGCAGATCAGGAGCTACTAGAGGCTTCAGGTGAGAGAAAGGAAGTAGTGTACAGAGCAGTTTTAGAAAAACAGGAAGAACTGGCTCTTGATGTATTTTGTATAACAAGTGAACATGGTCAATAAAAATGTATCACACATTTAAAAATAATTGAGAGGGCTGGAGAGGTGGCTTGGCAGTTAAGGTTCTTGCCTGCAAAGCCTAATGACCCAGATTTGATTCCCAGTACTTACATAAAATCAGATGCACAAAGTGGCACACATATCTGGAGTTTGCAGTGGCTGGAGGCCCTGGCATGCCCACATTCTCTTTCTCGGTCTCTCTTTCTCTCAAAATATAAAAAAATAACTAAGAGAGTAAATTTCAAATGTTTCGCCTAAAAATAATAGGTAAAACAGGTAATAGATACACTTGATTTAATAATGCCATATTATTTTATACATCAGAATATCACTTTGTGACCTTTATAAAATTATGACTTGTTGATACATTTTTATAAAAGTAATACATTTTTATAAAAGAAAACCACATGTGATTAGTGACTTCCTTAATGTAAATCAAGATAAACATGCCATAGACTCTAGAATATTTGGTGTTTTTTAACCAATAGGATGTAAATAGCATTCACCTTCTATGTGCATATCTATTCTTTGTTTCTCATTTTTTGCTCATCTCTTTAAACATTTTCACAGAAATTGCAATATTTATACCTATTAAAATAAATGGCAATTTTCACTGTGTCAGATTTAGACCAATAAATAAGTCTTATAGCTTTTTAAATAGCAATGCATCTTGATAGTATTTACTTACATCACATCTAAAATCAAATAGTAATACACATTTTTCTAAACATTTTATCAGCTATCTGAGAAAGCCAACACAAATACATTTTTTTTCGTTAAAACTCTGTCTCTTTTGCCAACCAACTGACCATTTTTCTAGGACCTTTGAAAGAGCATTAGTATTTTTGTTTTGTTTTTTGAGACAGGGTCATATGTATACCATACTGGCCTTGAACTCACTATGTAGCTGAGGATGACCTTGAACTTATGGCCCTCCTGCCTTCATCTCCCATGCGCTCAGATTACAGGTGTGTGCCACCACACCTGGGCTTATATAATGCTGGAAATCATACTCAGGGCTTCTTAGATGCTAAGCAAGCACTCTACATGAAGCTGTATATATCCAATTCCATAAGTTTTGTTTTGTTTTGAGGCAGGGTCTCACTTTAGTCCAAGCTGACCTGGAGCTCTGTAATTCAGGCTGGCCTCAAATTCAAGGTGGTCTTCCTACCTCAGCCTTCTGAAAGCTGGGGCTAAAAGTGTGTGCCACAATGCCCAGCCTTCCATGATTTCTTTATGAGGATATTTTTAATATATTTGATCAGTTTGTAAGGATTAGTTTAAAAAATTAAGTAATTTAGCCAGTTATGGTGAACACTCCTGTAATCCCACCAGGATCAAAAATTCAGGGTCATGCTCAGCTATACAGAAAGTTTAAGGCCAACCTGAGTGGTGAGAACCTGTCTCAAACCAAGAAAGGTAAATAATTTAATGTGTAAATGTATTTAACAGCCAGGGGTGATATACCAGTGGTTATAGGCACTATTTGCAAAGTCTACCAACCTAGATTCAATTCCCAAACCAAGCAAGTAAAGCCAGATGCAAAAAGTGGTACAAGCATCTGGCATTCCAGTTGCAGGGGCAAAAGATCCTGGCATGTCCACACACACATGCACTAAACATATGTAAATGTTTGTAAATTTATTATACCCCAGTTATGATATTTATATTTGGTAATATACTGGGTTCATCAAAATATTTTATTTATTGTTTATTTGCAAGAAGACAGAGAGAAAGAAAGAATAAGCATGTCAGGGCCTCCTGACATCTGCAAACACAATTACAGATGCATGTGCCACTCTGTGAATCTGGCTTTATGTAGGTACCTTTAACCACTGAGCAATCTCCATACCTTTTAGAAATTTCATTTTTATTTATCCGTACATGTTGTAAAATACAAATTGAAAACTAGCAATTTTGATGAATATTGATTGTCATTTTTGAAATCTGTATTAATTTCTTACTTCATAAGTTGGCCCTTTGGTGGCATAAAACTTTATACTCAGTGTCTCTACCCACATTTGGTGGTGTGATGATGTAGTATCTCTACTTATTTTTGTGAGCATTTGGTTTTGTTATTATGTAGCTAGTTTTTAGTTTTAATTGGTTAAGGCATGACCCATGAATCTTTTCAAAATTATGGAGTAGTTCAGCAAAGTAAAGAGGATTTAATATGTAATTATATCTTCTATTCTAATTAATTTTGAAATATTTGTCTTAATCCATAGGAAATACTTTTCTTCCCACTGCCTTTCTAGAGTGGCCATATATTCAGTGACATATGGCTTCCCTATTTGCCTTCCAGGCTCCTGTCAGACCCTACAATGCATAATAAGCAGATAATTTAAAAAGTACATATTGAGGTTTTTATATTAAAATGTTCTACTATGTTGGTAGCTCAAGGCTATGTGTTTATGCAGTGCATCTTTTTACATTTTTGCTATGACTATATAATAAATGCAAACAAAATTCACTGGATTTTTTTGTAGGCAATGAGTTTTTCTCTTGTGCCTTTTGGCAGTTTTGGTGGTATGGTTTGTATCATGAGACAGAAATTATTTCAGCAATGTTTTCTGACAGATTCTTATTTCTCATTAACTCAAGCAGATTGAATGGCATGCATCTCACTAGTTGTCATAGTGGCTTTTAGTATTTGTACTGGAAACATCTGCTTCATGTATTAACTTTATCTGAACATGTTTATAAAATATTTCCTGAAGTGCCATCAAAATAAATATAGTCAGTCTTCAGAAATATCTGTTTTGCATATATGTGTGGTGTGCATACATATGTGTGGGTTGGTGTGCACATGTGTGTACAGATGTGCATGTACATGTATATGCTCATCTGTGTGTTTTGGCCAGAGCTTGATGTCAAGTGTCTTCTTAAGTCATTCTCTACCTTACCTTAATTTTGAAACAAGTTTGTTCACTAAACCTAGAGTTCTCCAATTTGGCTAGACTGCTAGCCAGCAAGCCCAGGGATTCTCCTGTCTCTGCATTCTCCACACTGGAGTTAGAGGCTAGCACTGCCACACTTGGGTTTTATGTAGGTACTAGGGATATGAATTCAGTTAACAATTGAGCCATATCCCCAGCCCCTACATAAACTAGATGTTGAGAGAATATTTGCTTGATTTGCAGAGGGATCTCATACTATATTTGGAAGTCAGGATGTCCATATGCTTGTGGTAACTTTCCATGCAAAGCTCACTGGCCACTGTTTCAGTGATTTGGTCAGTGCTGTCTCTTGCTTGCCCTGCATAAGTAGAGCTGGTTGCAACAGATCCTGATGCCCTCTGCCCCATCCCACATTTTACTACCCAAATTTCCTTAATATATATACATTGGTTTTTTGAGGTAGGGTCTCACTCGTACCCAGGCTGACCTGGAATTCACTCTGTAGTCTCAGGGTGGCCTTGAACTCATGGCAATCCTCCTACTTCTGCCACCCAAGTGCTGGAATTAAATGCATGCACCACCATGCCTATCTTAAAAGTACCTTTTTAAAAATGGGAAGAGACAATAAAATAATTTCAGATCATCATAATACTTTAGGACATGGAATGGCATAGTTATATACACATGGATGATAGGTAAAAGCTGTGTTTCTAACAAGTTGATGTTTGCATGAAGAAGAGGAACTGTGTTAAAAATCAGGAAAAAATGGGGGCTGGAGAGATAGCTTAATGGTTTAGGCACTTGCCTACAAAACCAAGGGACCCAGGGTCATTTCCCCAGGACCCACGTAAACCAGATGCACAAGAGGATGCAAGCATCTGGAGTTTATTTGCAGTGGCCAGACACCCTGGTATGTCCATTCTCATTCCCTCTCTCTCTGTACATTTCTCTGTCTCTCCCTCAAATAAATAAATAAAAATAAAAATATTTTTTAAAAATCAGAAAAAAAGAGGCTGCAGAGATATCTTATCAGTTAATGTCCTTGCCTACAAAGTCAAAGATCCTAGGTTCAATTCCCCAGGACCCACATAAGCAAGGTGTACAAGGTAGTACATGTGTATAGAGTTCATTTGCAGAGGCTGAAGGCCCTGGCGCGCTCTGTCTCTCTCTCGGCCTCTCTCTCTCTTTCTTTCTCTCTCTCAAATAAATAAATAGAATGAAATTTCCAAGCATGGAAATTACATCTGTGCCTCCGCTTTTCACCACTTCAAGGCTTCCCCAGAAAGTCCAGGTGCTTCTTTTGATGACTAGTCCTACAGTGAAGTGAGAACAGAATACATGGTCTGATCTTTTCCTCCATCCTCCTCCCCTTCTGCATTGTTAACTTTCTGTATCATATCTATTATACAGGCCTTGATTTTCACCTAGTGTTCAAACAAAATGGTCCAAATGTTTATAGAACTGAACCTCAAATGCTGCATATTAAGTTCTCTGTGGTCTTCTGTATGCCCATAGCTGAGTCAGTCTCTCCTTAAATATTTCTCTTTTGTTTTCTCTCTTCTGTATGAGAACATGTCCTAAAGAGGGTTTGTACAAATCCAGTAGACCAGAGTAGGCCTTGGATAATTGTTTTTGTACACTAGGCTTCACACACAGCAAAGGACTCTCCAAAGGACCAAATGATACCACTGAGCCATAGTGCTTTTGGCACTAAGGAGACTGAGCTACTGTGCTCTCAGCACCTGGGAGACTGAGCTACCCTGCTGTCACTCAGGAGATTGAGTCACTGTCTGCCTGTACTCAGAAGAATGAGCCACAGTCCTCTCAGCATTTAGGAGACTGAGTCAATGTGCTCTCAGCACCCGGGTGCCAGAGTGCTCAGTGTACTCAGGAAGCTCCTGCTTGAGCCACTCACATTGTTTCATGGCCATAGATGGTGCATCAGATGATGAACTGGAATCGGTGCTTACTTTTCTGCTCAGTGCCCCAGTGTTAAAATCTAGGGTGGATGGCAGAATTTTCTAAAGCACATTTCTGGGTTGCAACCCTACTTTTCTCTGGGGTTGCCATTTGTGTGGTAGGGTGCTTAGCAGTACCCCTGGTCTGTGGATATGCTTACATATCCTTCTTGGTTTTGATACCCCAAAATGAGTATTTGTAAAGGAGATCTTACCTGGGCTTTTGAAGAATGCCTCACTTCCCAGGAATGGCTAATTAGCCAGCAGCAAAGCAAGGGCATGTAAATGAGTGAGAGTGACATCACCACTTCATGTGACGAGCTGTGATGCCACAAGAGGAGGGCTTCTAGAGAGCTGCTGCTGCTGTTTCTTTCTTTTCTTTTCTTTTCTTCTCTTTTCTTTTTTTCTTTTTCTCTTCTTCCTTCTCTTCTCCTTCTTCTTTCTTCTCCTTCTCCTTCTTCTTCTTCTTTTTTTGGGTTTTACAAGGTAGGGTCTCACTCTAGCCCAGGCTGACCTGGAATTCCCTATGTAGTCTCAGGGTGGCCTTGAACTCATGGTGATACTCCTACCTCTGCCTCCCTAGTACTGAGATTAAAGGCATGTGCCACAATGCCCAGCTAGAGAGCAGCTTTTTGTTGTTGTTGTTGTTGTTGTTGTTGTTGTTGTTGTTGTTGGTTTCTCGAGGTAGGGTCTCACTCTGGTCCAGGCTGACCTGGAATTAACTCTGTCATCTCAGGGTGGCCTTGAACTCATGGCAATCCTCCTACCTCTGCCTCCCGAGTACAAGAGCAGTTTCTTTAAGCCATTTAGTACTGGTACAGGTGACACTGGTGTCTTATAGTCAAGTTTTATTTGTTTGCATGGTGGAATATTAAGAGAGAAGAAAGAAAACTGAAAACATCTGATAATAGAGCTTTACAGCCCAGGAAAACTACTCAGTATTTAATAGCCAAATTACATCACAGCAGACAAATGGTATGGATATGGGTGCATTCATAAGTACATGCTTTTTGTGTGCATGTACATATCTATATACCTCTGTGTATGCATATGTACATATTATATATACACCTCTGTGTGTGTATATACATGTTACATACATACCTCTGTGTGTATATGTACATGTTATATGTACACCTCTGTGTGCATGTATGTACATGTTACAGGTCCCCAATTACCTCTTTAGGCTTCTCAGGATTTGGTGCATGCTTCATTTTTCTTGAATGGGTCACACTTACCATATAGGCCTTAAATTAGTCTTGTGTAGTTGATCACTGCATGATATTTCACTAAATGGATTGGGGAAAAGTTTTCAACTGTTTTAGGAAATTGATTTGTTTCTTTGGTGCTGTAGTTAATAATATACTTCCTAATATCCTGTAGCATACAGATGTCAACCCTTTTCAGACAATGGACCGAATGATGTTAAATATGAGAAACAGTATGCAGGAGTTACAGAGAAACTTTGTAAGTACCAAAAGGGATAAGAACATTGTTTTCAGTTACTGGTAACCTCTAGTAGTGTCCTTCAAGCATCTTTTGACTATAGTCTACAATAGCTAAAAATCTTACGTGATTAATGCACATGTAATAGTTATATGATTCAAAATATAACTGAAACAAAAATTTTATGAAAAATGATTATAGCATGCTGATACTTCCATTTTTATTCAATTAGTAAAACATATCTCACTGAATTTATTTTACAGCCAGCTTATAAGTTTAAAAATATTACTACTTGACTTTCACAATTAAAATAATCCAACTCCAAAACACGTAATTCTCCTGAGTCACTATTGTGAGTGAACATTTCTATTAATTTGCATGTTTTATTATTCATAATAATCTATCTGTTTAAAGCATTGTGTAGCATCTAAGAAATTAAGTTTTATGACTAAAAAAAACCCTGAAAATAACTTCCAAGAACAATGTGTAGATCTGAGATGAGATCCATACAATCCAGATTTTATAAACAAATACTCATGCTCTTTTCTTCCTACTCATGACAACATCAAAACAAGTAGCTCAGATCAACCTGTATCATTCCATATACCCAGTTTGGATTTTATGGATTCATTCAGAAAGCCCTAATCTGAGGTATGAGTAATGGTTCAGTAATGTATCAATATGATACCCATAGCAAGTACAAAAGTTCTTGTTATATATCTAATTCACTTGATAATGTCAAAACTATACAGGGGGAAATCTCTGCCTAATGGAAGTATCCCAGTTTCAAGTATAAAGCATTTTTATTTAAATCTAAGCCACACGCACTCAAAAAATTAAGGATATCTGAGTAAAGCATTTGTTATTTACAAGAGGAATGGGAACTGGTTCCCAGAATGAAAGAAGCTAGGACTTTAGGTGCCATTTGGATAAGTTACTGGTAATATGGCATCCTTAGTACAACTGATACCAGTATTGGTACCTATTTGAATCCTGACATTAAATCTCCATATGCAACTGGAGTCTTAATCTCTCATTTACTTTTGCCTCCAGGGTCACCTTTCAGTGGATCCCAATGGCCATTCATTTTGTTCTTCCTCAGTTATGACCTATTCCAAAGTAGGAGATGAACCACCCAAGGTTTTCCAGGCCTCGACTCAAACCCGCAGTGCTCCAGGAGGAGTAAGTTTTTTTAAATTCATTTTATTTTCCTATCTTTTTCTTCTGGAAACAACCTCAACCTCCGGAGTCAATTCCAGTAAAAAAAAATTGAATAAGTATGGCATTGAATAAATATGGGACAAGCATTCTTAGAGCTGTCTTAGGTTGTAGGAGGGAAAACTGCCTAACAGTGGCAGGGGGAGACAAGATGTAAGGCAGTCACCACTGTGAAAACAATTAAAAATTATACATATTTTTATACCTCCATGAGGGTGACTCCTTTCATGTACATTTCTTTGATGTTTAGTGTGTACTTACCTTGTCACTATGTAATAGTAATATATAGTGACAAGATAAGCTCACACTAAACAAAAGGTAATACATATGACCTTTGTATAGTGACAAGATAAGTACATTCTAAAAGAAGCCTTTTTTCAGTAAACAAATGTCTACTTATAGTTTATATCTGAAGTTAAATTATAAATGAATAAATTATACAGAAACCCATATATATGCCACTCAATTTACTGAGTCCATAACATTTTTTCATTTTTTTCTCTATTTCTTTCAAAATGTCTTGTGTTCTTTTTTTTTTTTGAGCATGGATGTAATTGATGTAAATGTATTCCTCAGTTCATTTTCCTCCCTCTGTAGAGGCAACTGTTTTCTCAAAAGCTCAGCATGCTCATGCATTTAAATAATTTTTTATTTATGTATGTATGCATCACAAAATATAATGGATTCTTGCATATGTATGTGAGTGGTAAACATGTATGTATGTGCATGTTCATAAGTATATGGGTGCACAACCTTGTGGAGAACAGATGTCAACATCTGGTGTCATCCTCATTTGTTCTCCGCCTTATATTGGAGACAGGGTCTCTTGCCTAATCTAAAGCTGGGATTAACTAGCCTACAAGCCCTAGAGACACACCTGTCTCTGCCTTCCCAAGGACGGTATCACAAGTGCATGCTACCATTCCTGGCATTTTACATGAGCCCTGGCACTCTGAACTCAGCTCCCTCATGCTTGTCATCAAGCACTTTAACCACTGAGCCATGCCCCAGCCCCATAATGATGATTTTATAGGCTTCAAAACTTTATATAAATGCTCTTTGTTGTGTATGTTCTCTACAACTTGCCTTTGCTCAGTAATATGCTTCTGGAATGTATTCAAGTTGGGACATGTAGCTCTGGTTTCATTATAGTACCTAGAATATAAATATAACACAAAGTTTTATCCATTTCTGTACTGATATTTACATGTACCTAATTTTGTATAGTTTGTCCTTCTCCATGATTCCCTGTAGAAGGGTCTAGTGAATGGTTCTGGCTTGTAGGGTGTGGTGGTTTGATTCAGGTGTTCCCCATAAACTTAGGTTTTCTGAATGCTAGGTTCCCAGCTGATGGACATTTGAGAATTAATGCCTCCTGGAGGCAGTGTATTGTTGGGTGGGCTTATGGGTGTTATAGCCAGTTTCCCCTTGCCAGTGTTTGTCACACTGTCCTGTTGCTATGGTTCACCTTATGTTGGCCAGGAGGTGATATCCACCCTCTACTCATGCCATCATTGTCCCCTGCCATAATGGAGCTTCCCCTTGAGTCTATAAGTCAAAATAAACCCATTTTCTCCAAAGTTGCTCTTGGTTGGGTGATTTCTACCAGCAGTGTGAACCTGACTACAACGTAGGGTAAGTTACATTGATTTATCTTTGTCTAAATATTACTGCATTACCATCTGGTAGTGATGGAAACTGTTGTCTTCTACAAAGCATGGTATGAAAATTCCCATTTCTCTATTGTCTTGTTGTTACTTGTAGTAACACGTTAAGCTTGTCAGAATGAATAGGTTAGCAAATTCTCCACAGACATTTTAATGTGCCAAAAGCAGCAAAGTCTTAATGTACCTGAATGTAATTGCAAATATCTCATAGGAAAACATGTTAGTAATTTTTGGCTATCATAAATATTCTAAGAATACTTCCATAGAATTGGTAAGTGGGAGCCATGAGAACAGAACCATCAGTGTAACTAATGAGTAACTAGTTTGTCCTTAAGAATTTCCATTGTTAAAAGACAGTGCTGAAAAGACTAAGTTTTATTTAACCAACTTATTCTTTGACATTTTCCAGTAGGGAAAGGGGATTAAACTGTAAGCAGACATGAAATATTAGTGGTCTGAGACCATAGGTCACTGAGTGTAGTTACTCATTTTAAAAAAGTATTTATTTACTTGAGGGCCTCCAGCTACTGCAAACAAACTCCAGATGCAGGTTCATTTTGTGCATCTGGCTTTACTCACCTGAGCACTGGGGAATCAAACCCTGGCCAGCAGCTTCACAAGCAAGCACCTTTAATGGATGAGCCATCTCCTCAACCTGTAGTTACTCATTTTTATCAGCATATATTTATTGTAAAAAATAATGGTTTTAGAGCAGTAAATCTATAGCCTTATCTCAGTAAGTAAACAGGACCTGAGAAATTTAAATCTATTCTATATGTGTAAATAGTAACTGTTGCAGTCAGGTTCGCATTGCTGGCAAAACCCATCCGACCTAAAGCAGCTTTTGGGGGAAAAATGGTTTATTTGGGCTTACAGACTCGAGGGGAAGCTCCATAATGGCAGGAGAAAATGATGGCATGAGCAGAGGGTGGACATCACCCCCTGCTCAACATAAGGTGGACAATAGCAACAGGAGAGTGTGCCAGACACTGCCAAGAGAATACTGGCTATAACACCCATAAGCCCACCCCCAGCAATACACTCCCTCCATGAGGCATCAATTCCCAAATCACCTTTAGCTGGGAACCTACCACTCAGAACACCTAACTTTATGGGAGATGCCTGAATCAAAGCACCACAATAACTAAGTAATTTTTATTTGCTTTATTTGTACAGATAAAGGAAACAAGAAGGGCACTGAGAGATTCTGACAGCGGATTAGAAAAAATGGCTGTTGGTCACCACATCCATGACCGTGCTCACATCATTAAAAAGTCAAAGAACAGAAAGACTGGTGATGAAGAGGTCAATCAAGAGTTCATCAACATGAACGAAAGTGAGTTATCACAAAAATAATATTCCTTCACAAAAGTTCAGGTAGCAGCTGCTGTGATAGTTATAGAACTTGATGAGTTCAATACAAGGTGGAAATGTCTCTGAAGATGGAGTTTACAAAGCATGTATGTAGGGAATGTTGTCAGTGATTGCATCATCTCACAGATCTGTTTTTTACAATGACTTTTGGCAAACGAACTAAAACCTTTGTGTTTGAAGCAGTGTGGTACCCCTGTCTAGAAGTTAGGCTAGCATGAAGCATATGGACAGCAAGACCAGACCTGACAGTAGGCACTAAACACTAACCCCTTTCATTCTGACATCTAATGCAGGTGATGCTCATGCTTTTGATGATGAGTGGCAAAATGAAATTTTGAGGTACAAACCTGGTGGACGATCACACAATCTAGAAAACAGTAGAATGGGAAGTATTGGTCATGAGCACTCAGGATCACGGGAGCACAAAAGAAGGTAAAAGTTATTTCTAAAAGTAGTGGGTGTTTTATACAGATATTTGACAGTTATATAGTTTTTCTTCTTACCAGGAAGTTTTAATGAACAATAGTATCTTTTGTGAAAAATGCAGTGATTTTACATTGACTCTGAGTAGTCCATACAAATTGTATCTGAAAACCATTAAGTGTTATTTTTGAATTATACTAATTCACTAGTAGCTATGTTTCAAAAGATAGATGAGAGCTGGGGAGATGGTTCAGAGGTTAAAGGCTCTTGCTTGCAAAGCCTTCCAGCCTGAGTTCAACTCCCCAATATCCACATAAAATCAGATGTACAAAGTGATGCATGCATCTGGAGTTCATTTGCAGCAGCAAAATACCTGGTGCACCTGTTCCCACTCACTCACTCTCTTTCTGTTCATAAACAAGTAAATAAAAATATTTTAAAATAAATTTTTTTAAAGATAGATGCCAAAAATCCTCTCAATGTAATTTTTATATACTATAATATAGTTATTTTGCAAAATAAATTCAAATCCTAATATTCATAGTCACACATTTCACAACCAGCTAATATTTTATATAGAGATATAAAGGAAGGGTTCTATAGAAGACTTATCTCCCCTAAAAAATCAAAATTCAGCACTTAATAATAAATGCATTTTTAAATATTTGTACAATTTGTAACAGTACATGAAAGACCATATTTCATGTGCATTAGATATTTTGAAGGAATTTTTATAAAACTTTAAGCCCCCTTGGAGTTGCCTTTTGGAATAGTTGTGAAAAATAAATGTGTTAAAAACAAATATTGAGGCTGGGGAGATGGCTTAGTAGTTAAAGGTTCTTACTTACAAAGGTGGCCAGCCCAGGTTCAGTTGACAGATAAAGCCAAATTTACAAAGTGGCTCATGAATTTGGAGTTTGTTTGTAGTTGCAAGAGGCCCTGGTAGGCCCATACTATCTCCTTTCTCTCTTTTCTGGCAAACAAATCAAATAAAAATATTTATTTCTTAAACTGACATATTTAAAATTATACGGCTTTTTATTCTTAAAGTAATTATTCTGAAATTTAACTTGATTTGGTTCTCTGGGGGAAAACTAGAGACATTATCTAATTCCTTCCTTCCTAAGATATTTTTACCTATTTGCAAGAGAAAGAGAAAGAAAGAATATAGGTGTTCCAAGGCCCTGTGCTGTTGCAAATGAACTCTAGATGCATGCACCACTGTGTGCATCTGGCTTTACATGGGTACTGGGGAATCAGACCTGAGCCATCAGGCTTAACAAGCAAATGACTTTAACCACTGAGTCATCTCTTCAGCCCTGGAATACTCTTTTCATGTTTTCCAAAGCTATTAGAAAGTTTTAAGATAAAATTCTTTAAGTTACAGTGGCTGTTAACATATTTTCAGCGACTTATAAACCACTGAGCATTTTTAAAATGGTTAAGTGTTTATGTTTATATTTCTCAGGGAGAAACTTCGTCATAGTCCAGCCCTTGAGAGTGGAAAAAGATCAAACATTTTTGTGGACAAACTCAACATAAAAGGATCGCCTGTGAAAATCAACAAAAAATAAATAGTCACACATTTCATCTGTTTAGTTGATTGTTTTAACCAAGAAAGTAATGGTGCTAGATAACACACAAGACCAAGTTCCTGCTGTTAAATCAATACTGTACTTTGCAACGTTCTTGTAAGTTCTAACTTTACATTGTTCCTACTTTAAGAATAAAATTTTGATGTTCAACAATATGATTAAAGTGATAAACAATCTATGAAACTGAGACATGATAACTTTTAAAGCTCACATGCTGATTTTATATTCCCAAGTATTTTTAGTATTTATTTATTTATTTATGAGAGAGAGAGGCAGATAGAGAGAGAAAATGGGTGTGCCAGGATCTCTTTCCACCTCAAACAAACTCCAGATGCATGTGCTACCTTGTGCATCTGGCTTAGGTGGTTACTGGGGAACCCAGCTTGGATCCTTTGGTTTTGCTGGCAAGCAACTTAACCACTAAGCCATCTCTTCAGCCCTTACCAAGTATTTTTTGGTTTTGTACTTACTACTTACTCTTTTTAAAATTTTTTTGTTTATTTTTATTTATTTATTTGAGAGTGACAGAGAGAGAAAGAGGCAGATAGAGAGAGAGAGAGAATGGGCACGCCAGGGCCTCCAGCCACTTCAAACAAACTCCAGATGCATGCGCCCCCTTGTGCATCTGGCTTATGTGGGGCCTGGGGAATCAAGCCTCAAACCAGGGTCCTTTGGCTTCACAGGCAAGCACTTAACCACTAAGCCATCTCTCCAACCCTATGTACTCTTTTTAAAAATTTTATTTATTTATTTGAGAGAGAGGGTGGGAGAGACAGAATGGGCATGTCAGGGCCTTCAGCCACTGCAAATCAATTCAAAACACATGTGCCCTCTTGTGCATCTGTGTTACATAGGTCCTAGGAATTGAATGGGGGTCCTTTTGCTTTGCAGGCAAACACTGTAACTGCTAAGCCATCTCTAGCCCTAAAACAATTTTTTTTGTTTGTTTTTTTGAGGTAGGATCTCACTCTAGCATAGGCTGACCTGGAATTCACTCTACAGTCTCAGGTTGGCCTCGAATTCATGGTGATCCTCCTGCCTGTGCCTCCCAAGTGCTGGGATTAAAGTCATGCACCACCATACCCAGCTACTTACTGCTTATTCTTATGTGCTTACCAAGATTAAAGAGCCAGTTCTGTCATTTAGAATTAAACATAAAAAAGTAACATGTTATAATATGTTCAGTTTTCATTAACACTATAATAAAGTGAAGCTAAGGAAAGTTTATGACATTTTTTTTTTTTTGGTTTCTTTAGTATTTATATAGCTGATACAAAGTTTATATTGTTTTGCTTGATTGCACAGACATGTATCATTTTAAATAAGAATTTTATATTTGAAACTCATTTATCAATAGAACTTTTTTTAAATTAAAATTTTTTATTAACATTTTCCATGATTATAAAATATATCCCATGGTAATTCCCTCCCTCCCCACCCCCACACTTTCCCATTTGAAATTCCATTCTCCATCATATTACCTCCCCATTACAATCATTGTAAGTACATATATACAATATCAACCTATTAAGTATCCTCTTCCCTTCCTTTCTCCACCCTTTATGTCTCCTTTTTACCTTACTGGCCTCTGCTACTAAGTATTTTCATTCTCATTCAGAAGCCCAATCATCTGTAGCTAGGATCCACATATGAGAGAGAACATGTGGCGCTTGGCTTTCTGGGCCTGGGTTACCTCACTTAGTATAATACTTTCCAGGTCCATCCATTTTTCTGCAAATTTCATAACTTCATTTTTCTTTTCTTTTTTTTTTTAAAAAATTATTTATTTATTTATTTGAGAGTGACAGACACAGAGAGAAAGACAGATAGAGGGAGAGAGAGAGAATGGGCGCGCCAGGACTTCCAGCCTCTACTAAACGAACTCCAGACACGTGCGCCACCTTGTGCATCTGGCTAACGTGGGACCTGGGGAACCGAGCCTCGAACCGGGGTCCTTAGGCTTCACAGGCAAGCGCTTAACCGCTAAGCCATCTCTCCAGCCCAACTTCATTTTTCTTTACCGCTGAGTAGAACTCCATTGTATAAATGTGCCACATCTTCATTATCCACTCATCTGTTGAGGGACATCTAGGCTGGTTCCATTTCCCAGCTATTATAAATTGAGCAGCAATAAACATGGTTGAGCATGTACTTCTAAGGAAATGAGATGAGTCCTTTGGATATATGCCTAGGAGTGCTATAGCTGGGTCATATGGTAGATCAATATTTAGCTGTTTTTGGAACCTCCACACTGTTTTCCACAATGGCTGGACCAGATTGCATTCCCACCAGCAGTGTAGAAGGGTTCCTTTTTTTCCACATCCCCGCCAACATTTATGATCATTTGTTTTCATGATGGTGGCCAATCTGACAGGAGTGAGATGGAATCTCAATGTAGTTTTAATCTGCATTTCCCTGATGACTAGTGACATGGAACATTTTTTTAGATGCTTATATGCCATTCGTATTTCTTCCTTTGAGAACTCTCTATTTAGCTCCATAGCCCATTTTTTGATTGGCTTGCTTGATTCCTTATTATTTAACTTTTTGAGTTCTTTGTATATCCTAGATATTAATCCTCTATCAGATATATAGCTGGCAAAGATTTTTTCCCATTCTGTAGGTTGCCTCTTTGCTTTTTTCACTGTGTCCTTTGCAGGGCAAAATCTTTGTAATTTCATGAGGTCCCAGTGATTAATCTGTGGTTTTATTGCCTGAGCAATTGGGGTTGTATTCAGAAATTCTTTGCCAAGACCAATATGTTGAAGGGTTTCCCCTACTTTTTCCAATAGTAGTTTCAGAGTTTCAGGTCTGATGTTAAGGTCTTTAATCCATTTGGACTTAATTCTTGTGCATGGAGAGAGAGAAGAATCTATTTTCATCCTTCTGCAGATATATATCCAGTTTTCAAAACACCATTTGCTGAAGAGGCTGTCTCTTCTCCAATGAGTATTTTTGGCATTTTTATCAAATATCAGGTGGCTATAGCTACTTGGGCTTACATCTGGCTCCTCTATTCTGTTCCACTGATCTACATGTCTGTTTTTGTGCCAGTACCATGCTGTTTTTGTTACTATGGCTCTGTAGTATAGGTTAAAATCAGGTATGGTGATACCACCAGCTACATTTTTGTTGCTCAGTATTATTTTAGATATTCGAGGTTTTTTGTGATTCCAAATGAATTTTTGGATTGTTTTTTCTATTTCCATGAAGAAAGCCTTTGGAATTTTGATAGGGATTGCATTAAATGTGTACATTGCTTTAGGTAAGATTGCCATTTTCACAATAGTGATTCTTCCAATCCAGGAACAAGGGATGTTTCTCCACTTTCTAGTGTCTTCTGCAATTTCTCGCTTGAGTGTTTTAAAGTTCTCATTGTAGAGATTCTTTACATCCTTGGTTAGGTTTATTCCAAGGTACTTTATTTTTTTTGATGCAATTGTGAATGGGAGTGATTCTCTGATTTCATCCTCTGTGTGTTTGTTGTTAGCATATATGAAGGCTACTGATTTCTGTGTATTTATTTTTTATCCTGCTACATTGCTGTAGGTTTTGATCAGCTCTAACAGTTTGCTAGAGTCTTTAGGGTCCTTTATGTATAGAATCATGTCATCTGCAAATAATGATAACTTGATCTCTTCCTTTCTAATTTGTATCCCTTTTATGTGTGTCTCTTGCCTTATTGCTATGGCTAAGACTTCCAAAACTATATTAAATAAAAGTGGGGACAGTGGACACCCTCGTCTTGTTCCTGATTTTAGTGGAAAAGCTTCCAGTTTTTCCCCATTTAGTATTATGTTGGCTGTAGGCTTGTCATAAATAGCCTTTATTATATTGAGATATGTTCCTTCCATTCCCAGTCTCTGTAGGACTTTTATCATGAAGAGATGTTGGATTTTGTCCAATGCTTTCTCTGCGTCTATGAGATGATCATGTTATTTTTGTCCTTCAATCCGTTTATGTAATGTATTACATTTACAGATTTGCATATGTTGAACCATCCCTGCATCTCTGGGATAAAGCCTACTTGGTCAAGGTGAATGATCTTTTTGATATATTCTTTATTTATTTATTTATTTATTTTTTAAAATTTTTATTAACATTTTTCATGATTATAAAATATATCCCATGGTAATTCCCTCCCTCCCCACCCCCACACTTTCCCGTTTGAAATTCCATTCTCCATCATATTACCTCCCCATTACAATCATTGTAATTACATATACACAATATCAACATATTAAGTATCCTCCTCCCTTCCTTTCTCCACCCTTTATGTCTCCTTTTCAACTTACTGGCCTCTGCTACTAAGTATTTTCATTCTCACGCAGAAGCCCAGTCATCTGTAGCTAGGATCCACATATGAGAGAGAACATGTGGCGCTTGGCTTTCTGGGCCTGGGTTACCTGACTTAGTATAATACTTTCCAGGTCCATCCATTTTTCTGCAAATTTCATAACTTCATTTTTCTTTACCGCTGAGTAGAACTCCATTGTATAAATGTACCACATCGTCATTATCCACTCATCTGTTGAGGGACATCTAGGCTGGTTCCATTTCCCAGCTATTATAAATTGAGCAGCAGCAATAAACATGGTTGAGCATGTACTTCTAAGGAAATGAGATGAGTCCTTTGGATATACGCCTAGGAGCGCTATAGCTGGGTCATATGGTAGATCAATATTTAGCTGTTTTAGGAACCTCCACACTGTTTTCCACAATGGCTGGACCAGATTGCATTCCCACCAGCAGTGCAGAAGGGTTCCTTTTTTTCCACATCCCCGCCAACATTTATGATCATTTGTTTTCATGATGGTGGCCAATCTGACAGGAGTGAGATGGAATCTCAATGTAGTTATAATCTGCATTTCCCTGATGACTAGTGACGTAGAACATTTTTTTAGATGCTTATATGCCATTCGTATTTCTTCCTTTGAGAACTCTCTATTTAGCTCCATAGCCCATTTTTTGATTGGCTTGTTTGATTCCTTACTATTTAACTTTTTGAGTTCTTTGTATATCCTAGATATTAATCCTCTATCAGATATATAGCTGGCGAAGATTTTTTCCCATTCTGTAGGTTGCCTCTTTGCTTTTTTCACTGTGTCCTTTGCGGTGCAAAATCTTTGTAATTTCATGAGGTCCCAGTGATTAATCTGTGGTTTTATTGCCTGAGCAATTGGGGTTGTATTCAGAAAGTCTTTGCCAAGACCAATATGTTGAAGGGTTTCCCCTACTTTTTCCTCTAGCAGTTTCAAAGTTTCCGGTCTGATGTTAAGGTCTTTAATCCATTTGGACTTAATTCTTGTGCATGGCGAGAGAGAAGAATCTATTTTCATCCTTCTGCAGATATTTATCCAGTTTTCAAAACACCATTTGATGAAGAGGCTGTCTCTTCTCCAATGAGTATTTTTGGCATTTTTATCGAATATCAGGTGGCTATAGCTACTTGGACTTACATCTGGCTCCTCTATTCTGTTCCACTGATCTACATGTCTGTTTTTGTGCCAGTACCATGCTGTTTTTGTTACTATGGCTCTGTAGTATAGGTTAAAATCAGGTATGGTGATACCACCAGCCTCTTTTTTGTTGCTCAGTATTATTTTAGATATTCCAGGTTTTTTGTGATTCCAAATGAATTTTTGGATTGTTTTTTCTATTTCCATGAAGAAAGCCTTTGGAATTTTGATAGGGATTGCATTAAATGTGTAGATTGCTTTAGGTAAGATTGCCATTTTCACAATAGTGATTCTTCCAATCCAGGAACAAGGGATGTTTCTCCACTTTCTAGTGTCTTCTGCAATTTCTCGCTTGAGTGTTTTAAAGTTCTCATTGTATAGATTCTTTACTTCCTTGGTTAGGTTTATTCCAAGGTATTTTATTTTTTTTGATGCAATTGTGAATGGGAGTGATTCTCTGATTTCATCCTCTGTGTGTTTGTTGTTAGCATATATGAAGGCTACTGATTTCTGTGTATTTATTTTTTATCCTGCTACATTGCTGTAGGTTTTGATCAGCTCTAACAGCTTGCTAGTAGAGTCTCTAGGGTCCTTTATGTATAGAATCATGTCATCTGCAAATAATGATAACTTGATTTCTTCCTTTCCAATTTGTATCCCTTTTATGTGTGTCTCTTGCCTTATTGCTATGGCTAAGACTTCCAAAACTATATTAAATAGAAGTGGAGACAGTGGACACCCTTGTCTTGTTCCTGATTTTAGTGGAAAAGCTTCCAGTTTTTCCCCATTTAGTAATATGTTGGCTGTAGGCTTGTCATAAATAGCCTTTATTATATTGAGATATGTTCCTTCTATTCCCAGTCTCTGTAGGACTTTTATCATGAAGGGATGTTGGATTTTGTCAAATGCTTTCTCTGCATCTAATGAGATGATCATGTGATTTTTGTCCTTCAACCCATTTATGTAATGTATTACATTTATAGATTTGCGTATGTTGAACCATCCCTGCATCTCTGGGATAAAGCCTACTTGGTCAGGGTGAATGATTTTTTTGATATACTCTTGTATTCTGTTTGCCAATATTTTGTTGAGAATTTTTGCATCTATGTTCATGAGGGAGATTGGTCTGTAATTTTCTTTTTTTGTTCTAACTTTTTGATATATTCTTGTATTCTGTTTGCTAATATTTTGTTGAGAATTTTTGCATCTATGTTCATGGGGGAGTTTGGTCTGTAATTTTCTTTTTTTGTTCTATCTTGTCCTGGTTTTGGTATCAGGGTGATGCTGGCCTCATAGAAGGAGTTTGGTAGAATTCCTTCCTTTTCCATTTCCTGGAAGAGCTTAAGAAGCAATGGTGTTAGCTCTTTCTTAATAGTCTGGTAAAATTCAGCAGTGAATTCATCTGGGCCTGGGCTTTTTTTAGTTGGGAGATTATTGATAACCGTTCAGATCTCCATTTTTGTTATAGGTCTATTTAAGTGATTCATCTCATTTTGATTTAATTTAGGTAGGTCATATAGATCAAGAAAATCATCCATTTCTTTCAGATTTTCATACTTTGTAGAGTATATGCTTTTATAGTATGTCCCTATGATTTTTTGAATTTCTCTGGAATCTGTTGTGATGTTACCTTGTTCATCTCTGATTTTATTAATTTGTGTCTCTTCTCTCTTTCTTTTGGTCAGATTTGCTAAGGATTTATCAATCTTGTTTATCCTTTCAAAGAACCAACTCTTTGTTTCATTAATTCTTTGGATTGTTCTTTTTGTTTCTATTTCATTAATTTCTGCCCTAATCTTTATTATTTCTTCC
The DNA here is from genome assembly GCF_020740685.1 of Jaculus jaculus. Lineage (NCBI taxonomy): Eukaryota > Metazoa > Chordata > Mammalia > Rodentia > Dipodidae > Jaculus > Jaculus jaculus. Next base: position 67,131,245 of record NC_059112.1, read on the forward strand.
CGTCTACTGATTTTTAGTTTGCCTTGTTCTTCTTTTTCCAAGGCTTTAAGGCGAAGCATTAGGTGTTTACTTGCGACCTTTCTAATTTCTTAATATAGGCACTTAAGGCTATAAATTTACCTCTTAGAACTGCCCTCATTGTGTCCCAGAGATTTTGGTATGTTGTGTTCTCATTATCATTTGACTCTATAAATTTTTTGATTTCTGTTTTGGTTTCTTCATTGACCCATTCATCATTTAGTAGTGTATTGTTTAGATTCCATGATTTTGTGTATGCTCCATAGCCTTTCTTGCTACTGATTTGTAGTTTAATTCCATTGTGGTCAGATAGAATGCAAGGAATTATTTCAATTTTCCTGAATTTGTTATGATTTGCTTTGTGGCCTAATATATGGTCTATTTTAGAGAATGTTCCATGTGCTGCTGAAGAGAGTATATATTCTGCAGCCTTTGGATGAAATGTCCTGTATATATCTGTTAAGTCCTTTCCTTCTATGACCTCATTTAGTCCAGATGCCTCTCTGTTTATTTTTTCCCGGGATGACCTGTCAATTGATGAGAGTGGGGTGTTAAAGTCACCCACCACCACTGTGTTTGGTGTTATCTGTGACCTTAGTTTTAATAGTGTTTGTTTGACGAATTTGGGAGCCCCCATGTTAGGTGCATATATGTTTAGGATTGTAATGTCCTCCTGTTGGAGTGTGCCCTTAATCAATATAAAGTGACCTTCCTTGCTACGTCCACGGCGACCTCGCCTGTGTAGCAAGCAGAAATGCTTCTGCACTGGAAGAGAGCTGAGGACAGAGGGCCAGCACTCCTCGGAGGGATGCCCCCGGTGACCCCTTGGCAGTCAGTTACTGTAAAGGTTCCTGCTGCCCATGAAGTCACGACGACCTAATTGCTGGCGCCAATGCTGTTTCTTTCCTGCTTTCTTCTAGCTGTTTGTCTAAGAACAGCTAATTCAACACTTATTAGTAATCATGCACGCAATCAGAGTACAAGAAACAATCTAAGTATTGAATGTGCCCCTCCTATGATTAGGGCAATGGAGAGAATGTATAACTCTACTAGGAATAAAAAATTAACTCTAGAACAGTTTTTAGATGGTGTAAAGTAAAAACAGCTTATGATGTTTGAGAACGATACTGAGCCTGAGAATATGAAAGTAGAAATGTTGATCGGTAGTGTTCATAAGAAACATGACAGTTCTGCAGAAAAGGAGTTACAAAACTTAGGCATTCCCACCAGGAAACTTCCTGGGGGATATGTTCAGTACTTGATCAAGGGCTGATAGTGGACTCCTAGAGCTGGAATCTACTTAGTTCCACTCCCCTATGAGGGAGGATATGATGAATTCGGTAATAGATGGGTGAATTATGAAGTAAAAAGGAGGCTATGGCATTCTCTTCCATTTATGGGAACGCTTAACAAGGAAGCGTAAGCCTTGGTGTTTATACAGTCCTTGGGGTATAAGAAATAAGTAACCTGTTATTCACCTTACACCTAGTTTCTGTTTGTATAATGTTGTGGTCAATGATACAAGACGCCCTTCTTAAAAAATGGGTACAGTTCCTGCCTGATCAACATTACATGTATGCTTACAATAGAACAATACTCAAGATTGTTTAGATTAATGATTTCTGAGATCACTTGTTGGCTTGCTAAGTTTCTCTGTTCAATCTGTATAAAATCTTCATGAAACCTTCAGTAAATTGCAGCAGCATATTCAACTTGAGTGTGTCTATCTGTCATTTCCTCGCCGAATCCCGAGTTCTCCTTGAGCCTTCGCCCTTGTTCTCCCTCGGTCCTGATCTCCCCGAGAGTCAGTCCGCGGCACTTCCTTATCTTTCTTGACTAACATTGGACTAAAGCCTACCCTGTCCGATATTAGGATAGCAACCCCTGCTTCTTTTCTAGGCCCATTTGCTTGAAACACCGTCTTCCAACCTTTCACCCTAAGGTAATGTCTATCCTTTGTAGAAAGGTGAGTTTCTTGGAGACAACAAATTGTAGGATCCTGCTTTTTAACCCAGTCTGCGAATCTATGTCTTTTCGTTGGGGCATTGAGGCCGATGATATTAAGAGATATTATTGAAAGGTGTGTATTTATGTTTGCCTTTTTTTTTTTTTTTTTTTGTGGTTCTGGTTCTACCTGTGCTCTCTTCTGTTAACTAGTATTTGAGTATTGCTTGTTTTTCTAGGTTCCTTATATGTGTGCTTTTCCTTTTCTTCAGCATGGAGGATTCTATCAAGTATTTTCTGTAGAGCTGGTTTTGTCTTCAAATACTCCTTTAACCTGCTTTTGTCATGGAATGTCCTTATTTCTCTGTCTATTTGAATGGATAACTTTGCAGGATAAAGTAACCTTGGTTGACAGTTGTTATCTTTCAGAACTTGGAATATATCACCCCAAGCCCTTCTGGCTTTAAAAGTTTGTGTTGAATAATCTGCTGTAATCCTGATGGGCTTACTTTTGTAGGCAACTTGATTTTTCTCTCTAACTGCTTTTAATATTTTTCTTTGGTGTGTGTGTTTGGAAGTTTGATTATAATTTGGCGAGGAGAGGTTCTTTCTAGGTTTTGTCTGGCTGGGGTTCTAAAGGCTTCCTGTATCTGTATTGGCACCTCTTTCCCAATTTGGGGAAAATTTTCTTCTATGATTTTTTTGAAGACACCTACTATGCCTTTTGAGTGAAATTCTTCTCCTTCTACTATGCCCTGAATTCTAATATTTGATCTTTTCATAGTGTCCTGAATATCTTGAAATTCCCACTCATACTTTTCTATAAGTTTATCTTTCTCTTTGTTGGCCTGTATTAGATCTGCCACCTGGTCTTCTAGCTTAGATATTCTGTCCTCTCCTTCATCCATTCTACTGGTGAGATTTTCTACAGTTTTTAGTTCATTAACTGTGTTCTTCATTGCTAGTAATTCTGACTGGTTTTTCTTTATTATTTCTATTTCCTTATTTATGTCTTGTATTGCCTTCTTTATTTCATGAAATTGGTGTCCTGCATCTTCTTTGATTCCTTTGATTTCCTCTCTAAGTTCCTCTTTGACTCCTTTGATTTGTTCTCTGACTTCTTTGAACATATTTACAATCATTCTTTTGAAATCTCTTTCAGGCATTTCCTCTAACTCGTTCTCACTGGAGGTCATTTCTGATGCATTAATACTTTTAGGTGGATTTATATCGTCTTGCTTTTTAGTGTTTCTTGTGTTATAATGTATATATTTTTGCATCTTGGATTAAGTTAATGCTTGGATTTTCTAGCTAGCTTGGTATTCTTTAGCTGTATCAATTGATTTGATGTTATATATTTTCAGGGTAGGAGCTTAAGGTGTTAGATATGGCTCTTAAGACTCTGAGAGTATCTACAAAGGTGCTCCTAGGGGTTGAGTTTCCCTACTATGGGAGTATTCAAGTAGGCTGAGTGGAATAAAACACCAGTAGGTTCTAAATGTTAATTAAACACTGTACCCATTCAGTCAAAAACAGCCCCAAGTATGTATGCCAGAGTAGTTATTATAACAGCCAGATCCTCTATCAACACAGAGGTTAAGATTTCTGGTCTGTTGAGGGGTCTCAGTCAGCTTGTGACCAAGTGAGACCCTTCCCTGGTGCAAACCCAGTTACCTTGGATGAGTTTGGTCTCAGTCAAGTTGCTGCCTGGGTTGTCGGGCTGCTGTTCTGATTTCTGGAGCTGGGCACTGGCTTTTCGTGCGGAGCAAACCAAGCCTGGCAACTGTGGCTGTGCAGATCAGCACCCCCGCTGCTGGAACTGCTGCTGCTTCTGGGTCTGCTGTTGTTGCCGCTCCTAGGTCTGCTGCTGCTGGGGCCACTGGTACCGGTTCCAGAGCTGCTGATGTTGCTGCCGAACTCTCTCCTGCTTGGGTCCCGCTGTCGGCTCAAGTTGGCGTGGCCGGTCCCGGGACGCTGCTCTGTTCGCTGGAGCTGGGCTCAGGCAGTGGGGGAGGGGAGGGAGCCGCAGCTGCTCTGGTTCTCTCGCTGCTCCACGTGTTCTTCTACCTCGTGGTCTGCTCCTCCGTTGCTCACGGCCGCTCTCCCTTCACGTTTCCTGAGTTGCAGAGAGCACGGTGTGAGTGGAAAATCCCCGCACCTGGCTTTTCCTGCAGCTCGAGCGGAGCCCGGCGGCTTTCTGGTGCGCCCCGCCGCCGCCGCAGTTGGTGGAGCTGCCGGGCCACTTCTGCCGGCCTGTGCGGGCTCTGGATGCTCTGGATCTCTCCTACTTCTCCGCTGCCGCTTCAGTTTCCTATACACCTCACTTTTTAGTAAAAGTGTGTATTTTGCTGAGGTTTTTTGGTCTTTTTTCCCCCCAGGTTCCTTTGGCGTGGTACCTACGCCGCCATCTTAACTGGAAGTCCAATAGAAGTTTGACATTTTTAAATGTGTCATGTAATCAGCTAGCTCAAAGCTTTAAAGTAAGTCAAAACTTTATTAGTAAGCTAGACTTGATAGCTCACACTTGTGATCTCAGGAAGCTGAGGTAGGAGCATTGCTATAAGTATGAGGTCTCCCGAGCTATGGACTGAAACCCTTCTCATAAAACATATTTTCAAGTAAGTGACTTTTATCCTGCTAATAATAATAGTGATGTCATCCATATATAACTCTTTTCACAGGCATCATTTCAGACTGTTAGAAAAAAAAATACTATCTTACCTATAATATTTTATAAAAATTAATTATTTTAAAAAAGGACAAGAATAATCAGTTTTAATTTGCTAATGTGCATGAGCATTCTCATGATAATTTCATTGTACAGTATAGTTTTTTTTTATTCCATTTTATGGTTTTAGTATTTTCACTCACAATCTCCTTTATCTTTAGTTTCTTTTAATTTTTTTATTTATTTGCAAGCAGAGAGAAAGAGAGACAGAGAGAATGGGCATGTCAGGCCCTCCAGCCTCTGCAAATGAACTCCAGATACATGTGCCACTTTGTGCATCTGGCTTTACATGGGTACTGCGGAATCCAACCTGAGTTGTTAGGCTTTGCAAGCAAGTGCCTTAACCACTGAGCCATCTCTCCAGTCCTTCTTTTACTTCCTAAAGTGGCATACTTCTTTCTTTTAGCTCTGTGTACCTCCAAGATTAATGTTCCAAAGTTGGAGAAACTCTGCTTCTTCTTTTATGACATTTAGAAATATCCATTTTTGTAGACTAGAAACTAGATGATTATCTCAAAATGTGTTGAGTATTGGCAATGGTCTATAATGTTTTGGGGACATTAGGAAGTTCCCTGGCCAACAACTCATTGAAAGGTATCCCATTCCTGGCACTGAAATTTTTCTAGTAACAGTTTATGGCTTCTAGGTATGCCATTACTCAAAAGAGTAGGTTTCCATATGGCTTATTCATAACATCCTAAATTTTGATTAACCCCCCTGCCACCTTCTTTTATTCAATCCCTTCCCCTGACCTCACTTAGGACATTCCACTTCCAGTAATCTGCTCATATACTTACATATACATGTAATACTCTCTCCTAAGTCCTCCTCTCTCCTCCCTGCAATATAGCCCCTTTTTACCTTACTGGCCTCAGCTACCGATTTTTACTCTAACTTACACATAAGTATACACATTTATAGCTAGATCCACATAGGAGAGATAATATGTGGTGTTTGGCTTTCTCAGCCTAGGGTACTTCACTTAGTACAATCCTTTCCAGATCCATTTCCCTGCAAATTTTGTTTTTCTTCACTGCTAAATAGAACTCCATTGTGTAAATGAACCATACCTTCACTATCCATTTATCAGCTGAGGGACATCTAGGCTGGTTCCATTTCCTAGCTATTGCAAATAGAGTGGCAATAAGCATGGTTGAGCAAGTATCTCTAAGATAGTGAGAAGAGTCCTTAGGATATATTCCTCAGACTTGTGCAGGTGGGTTGTATGGTAAATCTATTTTTAGCTGTCTCAGGAACCTCCACACTGATTTTCACAAAGGTTGTACCTGTTTACATTCCCACCAACAGTGTAGAAGCGTTCCTCTTTTTCTGTATCCTTGCCAGCATTTACTGTCAATTGTTTTCTTGATAGCCATTATGACACGGGTGAGATGGACTCTCAAAGTAGCTTTAATTTGCATTTCTCTAATGGCTAAGTATGTAGAACATTTTTAAGTGTTTATGTGCCATCTGTATTTCTTCTTTTGAGACCTATTTAATTCCATAGCCCATTTTTAAATGGGTTGTTTGATTTCTTATTATTTAATTTTTTGAGTTCTCTGTAAACTCTAGATATAAATCCTCTGTCCAATACATAGCTGGCAAAGATTTTCTCCCATTCTGTAGGTTGTCTCTTTGCTCTATTCACAATGTTCTTTGCTATACAAAAGCCTTTTCATTTCACGAGATCCAAGTGGTTGATTAGTAGTTTTTATTTCCTGAGCAACTAAGGTTATATTCAGAAAGTCTTTGTCTATGCCAATATGTTGAGGGTTTCCCCTACTTTTTTCTCTAGCAGTTTCAGAGTTTCAGGTCTGATATTAAGGTCTTTAATCCATTTGGACCTGACTCTTATGCACGGAGAGAGAGAGATAAGGATCTATTTCTATCCTTCCACATATATTCAGTTTTCCCAGCATGATTTGTTGAAGATGCTGTTTTTTCTCCAGTGAATATTTTTAGAATTTTTGTCAAAAATCAGATGGCCGTACTTTCCTGGACTTACATCTGAGTCCTCTATTCTGCTCCATTATCTACATATCTGTTTTGTGCCAGCACCATGCTATTTTTGTTACTATGGCTCTGTAACATAGCTTAAAATCAGATATGGTGGGCTGGAGAGATGGTTTAGCAGTTAAGCACTTGCCTGTGCAGCCTAAGGACTCCAGTTCGAGGCTTGATTCCCCAGGACCCACGTTAGCCAGATGCATAAGGGGGCACATGCATCTGGAGTTCGTTTGCAGTGGCTGGAGGCCCTGGCGCGCCCATTCTGTCTCCCCACCCCACCCCCTCTCTCCCTCTCTGTTGCTCTCAAATAAATAAATATATTTTTTAAAAAAATCAGATATGGTGATACTGCCAACCTTATTTTTGTTGATCAAAATTATTTTGGCTATTTGAGGGATTTTGTGCATCCAGATTAATTCCAGGATTGTTTTTTTCTATTTCTGTGAAGAATTCCTTTGGACTTTTTATGGGAATTGCATTAAATGCGTATAGTACTTTTGCTACCATTGACATTTTTCACAATAATGATTCTTCCAACCCAAGAACATGGGATGTCTTTCCATTTCTTAGTGTCTTCTGCAATTTGTTTCTTGAGTGATTTAAAGTGTTCATCGTAGAGAGCCTTGGTTAGGTTTATTCCAAGGTACTTTATTTATTTGTTTAGGCAATTGTGAATGGGAGTGATTCCCTGATTTCATCTTCAGCACATTTGTTGTTAGCATATAGAAAGACTACTGATTTCTGTGTTTATTTTGTATCCTTCTACATTGTTAAAAGTGTTTACCAGCTTTAAGAGTTTGCTGGTAGAGTCTTTAGGGACCTTTATGTATAGAATCATATCATCTACAAACAATGATAATTTGATCTATTTCTTTCAAACTTGTGTCCCTTTTATGCCTGTCTCTTGCCTTACTGCTAATAGCTAAGACTTCCAGTAAATAAAAGTGGGGACAGTGGATACCCTTGCCTTGTTCCTGATTTTAGTAGAAAAGTTTCAAGTATTTCCCCATTTATTATTATGTTGGCTGTATGTTTGTCATAAATAGCCTTTATTATGTTGAGATATATACCTTCTGTTCTCAGTTTCTATAGGACTTGTACCATGAAAGGATGTTGGATTTTGTCGAAGACCTTTTCTGCATCTGTTGAGATGATCATATGATTTTTTTTTGTCCTTTAGTCCATTTGTATAGTGTATTATATTTATAAATTTGTGTATGTTGAATCATCCCTGCATCTGTGGGATAAAACCTTCTTGGTCAGGGTGAATGATTTTTTTTTAATATATTCTTGTACTCTGTTTGCCAATATTTTGTTGAGAATTTTTGCACCTATGTTCATGAGGGAGATTGGTCTGTAATTTTCTTTTTCTGTTCTGTCCTTGTTTGGTTTTGGTATGAGGGTAATCATGCCTTTGTAGAAGGAGTTTGGTAGTGTTCCTTCCTTTTCTGTTTTATGGGAAAGATTGGGAAGCATTGGCGTTCTTCTATGAAGGTGTGGTAAAATTCACCAGAGAATCCATCTGAACCTGGATTTTTTTTAGTTGGGAATTTTTTTTTTTTTTTTGTATAACTGCTTGGAAATCTCCATGCTTATTATAAGTCCATTTAAATGGTTTATCTCATCTTGATTTAATTTTGATAGGGAATCATCCATTTCTTTCAGATTTTCAAACTTAGTGGAGTATGTGTTCTTAAATTATGTCCTTATGATTTTCTGGATTTCTTTGGTATCTGTTGTAATGGTGTCCTTTTTATCGCTAAGCTTATTAAGTATCTCTTTTCTCTTTCTTTTGGTCAGATTTGCTAAGAGTTTATCAATCTTGTGTATTTTTTCAAAGAACCAATTCTCTGTTTCATTGATTCTTTGTATGTTTTTTGGTTTCTATTTCTTAATTCCTGCCTAATCTTCATTATTTCTTCCTGTGTACTGATTTTTTGTTTGCCTTGTTCTTCTGTCTCCAAGGCCTTAAGCATTAAGTTGTTCACTTGCATCCTTTCTAATTTTTAACATAAGCACCTAAAACTATAAATTTCCTGCTTAGGACTGCCTTCATTGTGTCTCTAAGGTTTTCAAATGTTGTGTTATCATTACTATTGGTTCTATGAATTTTTTGATGTCCTTTTTGATTTCTTCAATGACTCATTATTTATTCGGTAGTGTACTGTTTAGTTTTCATGACTTTGTGTATAATCTATAGTTTTTCTTGTTGATTTGTAGCTTAATCCCATTGAGATCAGATAAAGTACAAGGAATTATTTTAGTTTTCCTCCGCTTATGAAGATTTGCTTTGTATCCTAATATATGGCCTATTTAAGATAACATCCTGTGTGCTGCCATCCTAATATATGGCCTATTTAAGATAACATCCTGTGTGCTGCCAAAAAACTCTGTATTCTGCAGCATTTGGTTGGAATATCCTGTACATATTTGCTATGTCCATTTGTTCTACATCCAGATGTGTCTCTGCTTTTTATTTATTTATTTATTTTGTTTGTTGTCAGGGATATCCTGTCAATTGATGACAGTGGGATGTTGAAGTCACCCACTATAATTGTGCTTGGTGTTATATGTGAATTTGAGTCTAATAATGTTTGTTTGATATAATTGGGAACACCCATGTTAGGTACATATATGTTTAGAATTATAATGTCCTCCTGTTGAATTGTTACTTTAATCAATGTAAAGTAACTTCTTTATCTTTCCTAATGTTGATTTGAAGTCTATATTAAGATAGCAACACTAACTTGTTTCCTAAGCCCATTTGCTTAAACTACCATTTTCCATCCTTTCACCCTAAGAGAGTATCGGTCTTTTGTGGAGAGGTGAGTTTCTAGGAGGCAACAATTAGAAAAATCCTGCCTTTTAATTCAGTCTGCAAGCCTGTGTCTTCTGAATGGGGCATTGAGACCATTGATATTAAGAGTTATTATTGTGCTACATGTGGTGGCACATGTCTTTAATCCCAGCACTCAGGAGGCAGACTAGGAGGATCGTCATGAGTTCAAGGCCACCCTGAGACTACATAGTGAATTCCAGGTCAGCCTGGGCTAAAGTGAGACCCTACCTCGAAAAATCAAAAAACAAAACAAAACAAAGAGTTATTATTGAAAGGTATGTCTTAATTCTCACCATTCTTATTTGGTAGTGCTTCCTTTTTTTCCTTTACTCTCTTATATTAATTATTATTTGTGTATGATTTATTTTTTCCTATTTCCTCATGTGTGTGCTTTCCTTTTTCTTTAGCATGAAGGATCACTTCAAGTGTTTTCTGAAGAGCTGGCGAAGTGGTCATATATTCTTATAGCCTGTTTTTGCTGTGGAATGTCCTTATTTCTCCATCAAGCCCTTCTGGTTTTTAAATTTTGTGTTAAATAATCTGCTGTTATCCTGATGGGCTTGCCTTCATAAGTGACTTGCTTTTTCTCTCTAACTGCTTTCAATATATTTTCTTTGGTTCCAAGCCCTTCTGGTTTTTAAATTTTGTGTTAAATAATCTGCTGTTATCCTGATGGGCTTGCCTTCATAAGTGACTTGCTTTTTCTCTCTAACTGCTTTCAATATATTTTCTTTGGTTTATGTGTTTAGTAGTTTAATTATAATATAGCAAGGAGAGTTTCTTTCCAGGTTTTGTTTGTTGAGTGTTGGAAAGGCTTCCTCTATCTTTATTGGCATCTATTTCCCTATTCATGGGAAAATTTTCTTCTATAATTTTGTTGAGAATACCTACTATGCCTTTAGAGTGAAATTTTTCTCCTACTATACCCAGAATTCTTATGTTTGATTTCTTCATAGTGTCTCAAATGTATTGAAATTCCCATTCATGCCTTTCTATTAGTTTGTCTTTCACTTTGTTGGACTGTATTAGAACAGCCACCTGGTCTTCTAGTTTAGATATTTTGTCCTGTCCTTGATCCATTCTACTGATGAGATTTTCTATAGAGTTTTTTTTTTTTTTATTTGACTTGCTGTGTTTTTAATTTCTACTATCTCTGATTGGTTTCTCTTCAGTATTTCTATTTCCTTTCTCATGTCTTGTATTGAACTCCTTATTACATAAAGTTGTTTTCCTGTGTTCCCACTCAGGAGTTTGTTTTCTTCTTTGGTTCCTTTCATTTCTTTGAACATAGTTATAATCATTCTTTTGAAATATTTGTCAAACATTTCATCTAAATCAGTCTCACTGGACATCAGTTCTGATGGATTTATAATTATTGGTGGAATTATATTATCTTGAAATTTTTGTGTTTCTTATATTTTAATGTAGAGATTTCTTGTATTTTGGGTTAATTTGATGCTTGGATTTTCTTTTTATTTCTTTTGGATTTTCTAATTATCTGCAGTATTCTTAGACGTGTAAATCTGACATTATATATCTTCAGGGGAGGAGCTTAAGGTGCCAGGTGTGGCTCTTATATTACTCCTACAGTAACAGTAGAAGTAACCCTATGTGGTAGGTTTACCTGCTATGCAATATTCTTGTAGGCTGGGTAGAGTGTGCAAAGGGAGAAGACTTTTGTGTGTGTGTGTGTGGAGGGTAACTCTGGGGAGAAAGCTGCAAGATGATAGGATAGCATAAGAACAAAACTAAATAGCTATTCAAAATTATAGTAGCAAGTAGGGCAGTCTAAAGAAAGGAGCAGTTCCTTGACCCTCCCCCATAAAAAGGTAGAACACTGTTATGTTTAGTTCAAATGTCCTATGAGTATTTGTGTGTCTGTGGGGCGGGTACTAGAGTGAACCCCAGGCTTTTTGCATGGTAGGCAAAGCACTCTACAACTACACCCAATACCTTATATTACAGCTATTTTAAACATTTATACTATATTGTTGACCATCATTTATTGTACCTTACAATTTTCATCTGAGATCATTTTTCTTCTGCTTTACCTATGATCTTTAGAAATCATATAGAGTGGCTATTTTTATAAACTGAGTTAAGTTTGAGGTGGAGGCTATTTTCTGAAATTGTTTTTATTAAATTCATTAGTTGAACAGTATGCAGAATATAGAATTATATTTTGATAATATATTTCCCAAGTAATACTCAATATGGTATTTTCTTGGATTCTGGGTTTCGCTGTTGTTTTGAACAAATATGAAACCACTATGATGGTGTGCTACATCTCAAGAGATTTATTCATCATTTCTTTCTGCTATTTTGTGAATATTTTGTTTTGTTTTTTGAGGTAGGGTCTCCCTCTAGCCAAGGCTGACCTGGAATTCATTATGTAGTCTCAGGGTGGCCTCCAACTCTCAGAGATCTTCCTGGCTTTGCCTCCCAAATGCTGGGATTAAAGTCATGCGCAACCATGCCCAGCTTGTTTTGTAAATACGTTTTTAACTTAATGTGGGGAAGGATAAACACTGTAACCCAAAACATTCTCCATGTCTTTTAATCTCTATTTTTTCCACTCCTTTGTCCTTTTGAATTGTATTCTGAATAGATCTTTGGGCTTTATATCATGGTTTCCTTATTCTCTCTTCCGCACTGTACTAATTTTTAATCCTTCCATTAAGTTGCTAAAGTCATTTAAAATTAAGATGAAAACTGAAGTTACTCATTTCTAAAAGTTCTGTTTGATTCTTTTCAATTTTCCTTCATCTTGACAGTTTCTTCCTGTTCATATTTTCAGGTTGATCTTTTATTTTCTTAATGTTCTCATCAAACTTTCCGAACCATGGCTGGAGAGATTGCTTAGTGGTTAAGGCACTTGCCTGCAAAGCCAAAGAACCCAGGTTCAATTCCCCAGGACCTATGTAAGCCAGATAGACAAGGTGACACATGCATCTAGAGTTCATTTACGGTGACTGGAGGCCAAAGTGTATCCATTCTCCCCCCGCCTTCTCTCTCTTGTCTCTGTCTTCCACTTTTCTCTCTTTCTTTCTCATAAATAAAAATAAATATATTTTTAAAGAATTTTCTGTACAAAATCGTCCTTTAAAAAATTTTTTTTATTGACAACTTTCACAATTATAGACAATAACCCATGAAAAATGTGTAGCCCAGACTGGCCTTGAACTCCTGATCCTCCTGGCTTCACCTCTTCAGCAATATCTTACCGGTGTGTGCCACCATATCTCTGCCCCTAGCTTTTATTGATTCATTCATGTTGTGTGCTCCCTGTGTTTTATGATTTTTTGGAGACTAGGTCTCAGTTATCTCAGGCTGGAATTGAACTTGACATGTAGCTGAGGATGACCCTGAATTTCAATCCCCTTGCCTCTACCTCCTAAGTGCTAAGATTACAGCTTGTAACACCACTCCCGGTTTATATGGCATTGGGATTGAACCCAGAACTTTGTGCATGCTGGGTCAGCACTCTACCAACTGAGCTATATCCTCATCCCTTATAACTTTTTTATATGTGTGGATTGTTTTACTTAGGATTATCTATGAGAATTTTCTTTGAGTCTTGTGCTGAAGCATTTTTTCTTCCAAGATGATTTCCATTTTTTTTCCTATTAGTTGCAGTTACTTATGGACTGCAAGTAATGAATAATAAATTGGACAACATTGATAACCTTTGATTCTCATTTTGAACTTTTCACCAGTATTGTAAGTTCAGAGAAACAAGAGCCTCAATGTGCATGGATACTTATTGAGTATGCTATGTGCCCAGATATTATTTTGAATACTGGACACACCCTGCCAAGTAAGAAGGATAAAACACTGACCCTTGATTTTATAGTCTGTAGAAGGAAAAACATGCAGTAATGGGTCATACAAATAATACTCCAATTAGGGAAACTTCTGTTGACAAAATAGTATAGGGAGAGGGAGCTAAATGGTCAGGAAAGCACTTTATGTTAAGAGCCCTATGTAGTTGCAGACTTAAATAAGAAGGAAGACTTGGCTATGTTAAGGGCAAAGAGGAGTGTACCACACTACAGATGCAAGGAGCAGGTCAAAATGGCCTTGATAAGCCCAAGGAACAAAAAAGAAGGCCAGAAGGTGTCCCCTGAAGATGTATGGGAGATTTTAATCAGAAGAACTGGGACTAGAAACCTGGAGTATTTTTTTATCACAAATTCAATGTTTCCTCCACTTATGTTGCAGTAGAGTTGACAGCTTAATTGTATAGCCATCTAAACTGTTTTCGGTTAGACAATTAATACTGTATAGACTTTAACATTTCCCTGGCATTCACCAGGCTAGAATGACAAGCAAAAGCAACCAGCCTCATAAGCATGAAGAAACTAGAGTTCTAGGCACACTGCAGGTGCATCATAATAGCACCCTTCTCTCAAAAGACTTACTTGTGCTGGGCGTGGTGGCGTGCGCCTTTAATCCCAGCACTCGGGAGGCAGAGGTGGGAGGATTGTGAGTTCGAGGCCACCCTGAGACTCCATAGTGAATTCCAGGTCAGCCTGTGCTACAGTGAGACCCTACCTCGAAAAACCAAAAAAAAAAAAAAAAAAAAAGAGAGACTTACTTGTTACTCATTTGGAAACATTGTTCCCTAACGTCAGAATCTGTTATAACATTTTCTGTTAAGTTATATTAATAATAACCAAATACCCCACCTGTGCCTGGAAAATCAGTCTCAAAATATAACTCACATGGAAGGAGAAAGGGCTCCTAGGATTCAGCATTCTCCATCTAAACTTGATCTCTAGGCAACTAGGACTTGGTTCCACTCCACAGGTGAAACTTTGTTATCCTGTTACTCATAGCCTTGCTTTCTTTGAGTCAAATCTTACTAATTTCACTTGCCCCAAATCCTTTAGTAACACTGTCTTTTTCATTTAGACTTCCACATTTCCTCTGGTGTATGGCCTGCTTCATTGTAATAGGCCAGTAAATCAGAAGGAAGACATACAGGTTGTCCCTTGGGTATTGAGATTGTTTGGTAAGACTATCAGAATAACATATGATTTTTTTCAGTGGAAACTCTAAGCTAGAAGGGCCTGGAATGAGTATTCAAATATTGAAAGACCTCTGTGACAACTCAAACTGCCATACCTAGCAAAATTATCCCTCAGAAATAGAAAGAAAAACTTTCCACCATAAAATCCAGCTATATGAATATGTGAAAGTAAGCTACCCCCCTACAGAGAATACCAGACAGAATACTTCATCCTGCAGAGAAGAATAAGCATCAAGAGCTACAGGAGGGGAAAGCAATAATATGCATATAATAATCAGGCAAATATAGCAAGTGGAGGTCAGGAACACACCAAACTTCACAAAATGTTGAACTCGACAGGGATTAGCTCACATATCTCATTATAACTCTGAACATCAATGGACTTAACTCCACAATCAAAAGATGCAGATTAGTAGGCTAGATCAGAAAACAGGATCCATCCTTTTGCTGTCATAGCAGTTAAGGTACTTGCCTGTGGAGCCTAAGAACCTAGGTTCAATTCCCCATGTAAGCCAGATGCACATGGTAGTGCACGTATCTGGAGTTTGCAGTGGCTAAAGGCCCTAGTACACTAGTCTCTACCTCACCTCTCAAGTAAATAAATAAAATACTCTTTTTTTAAATATGGAAATCCAACTTATTGTCAAAGATAGACCTAAATTTAGGGTTGGAAAAATATATCCCAAGCAAATGGAAATAGAAAAATAAGTGTGTGTGGTTATATACTAATATCTGACAAAATAGACTTTAAACCAAAAGTAATCAGAAGAGATAATGTTTAGAATATGTTTTGGAGGAAAATACTTATTAAGTATGGGTAACTAACATGAAATTTTGTAGCTTAGCAAAATTTTATCCTAGGAATAAATGACTGTTGTTTTCATTTTAAAGGGGGGCATGAAGAGATGGCTTAGCAGTTAAGGTAATTACCTGCCAAGCCAAAGGACCCAGGTTTGATTCCCCAGGACCCACGTAAGCCAGATGCACAAGGTGGCATGTGTCTAGAGCTGGAGGCCCTGATTTGCCCATTCTCTCTCTCTTTCTCTCTCTCAAATAAATAAATAAAAACAAAATATTTTTTAAAAAGGTGCAGGGTGTGGTGGTGCATGACTTTAATCCCAGCACTTGGGAGGCAGAAGTAAGACTCATAGTCTCAGGCCAGCCTGAGAATCCATAGTGGATTCCTGGTCAGCCTGGGCTAGAGTGTGGCCTTACCTTGAAAATTCAAAAAAGAATAAAAAGAAGCCTACTTGTTACTGATCAAAGGAACAATTCACCAGAAGAAATTACAATACTAAATATATACACATCAAATGCAGGTGCACTGAATTTTATAAAACAAAATCTACTAAACAAAAATCCAGACATAGCAGGGTATGGTGGTACATGCCATTAATTCCAGCACTTGGGAGGCAGAGGTAGGAGGATCACCATGAGTTTGAGACCACCCTGAGGCTACATAGTAAATTCTAGGTCAGCCTGGACTAGAGTGAAACCCTACCTCAAAAAAAAAAAAAAAAATCCAGACATAAATCCTAATTCAGTAATAGTTGGTGACTTCAATAACTATCACCAAGTGACAGGTCATCTAAACATAAAAGAGAGAAACCATGAATCTGAATAACACCATAGACCAAATGGACTTAACAGGACATTATAACATTGGACATTCCATCCAAACTTTACAGAATGCACATTCTTCTCAGCAGTTCATGGAACCTCCTATAAAATCACATATTAGGACACAAAGTAAGTCTCCACAAATTAAGGAAAATTGAAACAACTCCTTGTTTTATATCTAACCACAGTGCCACAAAGCCAGAAATTAACAAGAGAAACAACATAAAATACACAAACTCCTAGAGATTGAACAGCACAGTACTGAACTATGAATGGGTAATTGAAGAAATCAAGAAGTAAATAAAAATTTCCTGAACTGAATGAAAATAAAAACAACATACCAAAACCTTTTTTGTGGCACACAATGAAGGTGGTTCTAAGAGGGAAGTTTATGGTTATAAATGCCTATATTACAAAAATAGATATCAAAGAAATAACTTCATCTGAATGCCTTGAAAAAATAAGAACAATTGAAACCCAAGAGCACCAGATGGGCTGGGCATGTGGCACATGTCTTTAATCCCAGCACTTGGGAGGCAAAGGTTTGCCATGAGTTCAAGACCACCCTGAGACTACATAGTGAATTCCAGATCAGCCTGAGCTAGAGTGAAACCCTACCTCGAAAAACTGAAAAACCAAAAAAAAAAAAAAAAAAAAAAAAAAAAAAAAAAAAAAGTACCAGATGTTACATCAGGGCAAAAATAAAAGAATTAAAAATTAAAACAATTTAAAAATTGATGAGGGGGCTGGAGAGATGGCTTAGCGGTTAAGTGCTTGCCAGTGAAGCCTAAGGACCCCGGTTCGAGGCTCGGTTCCCCAGGTCCCACGTTAGCCAGATGCACAAGGGGGCGCACGCGTCTGGAGTTCGTTTGCAGAGGCTGGAAGCCCTGGCGCGCCCATTCTCTCTCTCTCCCTCTGTCTTTCTCTCTGTGTCTGTCGCTCTCAAATAAATAAATTAATTAATTAAAAAAAATCCTAAAAATTGATGAGGGCTGGAGAGATGGCTTAGCAGTTAAGCGCTTGCCTGTGAAGCCTAAGGACCCCAGTTCGAGGCTCGGTTCCCCAGGTCCCACGTTAGCCAGATGCACAAGGGGGCGCACGCGTCTGGAGTTCGTTTGCAGAGGCTGGAGGCCCTGGCGCGCCCATTCTCTCTCTCTCCCTCTATCTGTCTTTCTCTCTGTGTCTGTCGCTCTCAAATAAGTAAAAAAAAATTTTTTTTTAAATTTAAAAAAAAATTGGTGAAACAACAAGTTGGTTCTTTGAACAAATAAACAAGATTGTTAAACTCTTAGCCAAATTAAGCAAAAAGAGACAGAGAGAAGACTCTAAATCAACAACATTAGAGGTGAAAAGGGAGATAATAGACTCCAATGAAATTGAGAATGTCATAAGGACATATTTCAAAAGTCTATATTCTATCAAAGTAGAAAATATGAAAGAAATGGGTGAATTTCTTGACACATGTATTCTACCAAAGTTTATCTCATAAGAGATAATTTAAATAGAGTCATAATGAGTGAGAAGATTAAAGCTGCAATTAAAAATCTCCAAGCCAATAAAGTCCAGACACAGACATATTTACTACTGATTCAATCAGGCCAGTATAGAAAAATCCAAAACCACTGTTCAAGTCATTTCATAAAATTGAAAAGGAGGGCATGCTCCCTAACTTCTATGAAGCCAGCATACACTAGTAGCAAAGCCAGACAGACCCTTAAATCATACTGCCAACAGGCCTGCCATGGCTCAGGGAACATTGCTAAACAGGGGGTGCAAAGATTGTAAGAGCCACAGTGTGGGTAGGAATTTCCTGAGGCACAATCCCCCCACTACCCTATAGGAACTGAGTGAGGCTTTCATGATCCCACAGTGAATACCATAACCCTACTGAAGAGGGCCTCCAGAGAAATGGGAGCTGAGGCAAGAGGATAAAAGAGTATAACCTGTTATAAAATATATAAAATAAAAATTTTAAAAACAACAAAAGAGAATTATAGACCAATATTCCTTATGAACCTAGATGAAAAATTCTCAATAAATTTTTTGCAAATTGAATTCAAGAACACATTAAAATAACCACCTTGATCAAGTGAATTTCATTCCAGGATGTAGGGATGGAGTTCAGTATACCAAAATGAATAAACAATGCATCATATAAATAGATTTAAGGATAGAAATTACATGATCATCTAAATAGATGCAGAAGAGGCCTTTAGCAAAAGACAATATCCCTACATGACAAAAAAATTGGGAGAGATTGAAGTTTGAGGGATCGCATCTCAATGTAATAAAGTATATATATGACAAACCTAAAGCCATTAGCATTACTAAATAGGGAAAACATTGAAGCATTTTCACTAAGATCTAGAATAAGACAAGTATGTCCACTGCTGTTTAACATAGTACTTGAAGTCTTAAAGCACTAAGACAAGAGAAAGAAAGGGCATACAAATTTGGAAAGGAAGAAAAGTCAAACCAACTTTGTTTGCAGATGAAATAATTCTATACTTAAGAGACCCCAAAGCCTCCACCTAAAAACTCCTAGACCTGATAGCCTCTTTCAGCAAAGGCAGAATATGAAATTAACACACAAACATCAGTAGACATTGTATATACAAATGGAAAACATACTGAGAAACAGTTCCATTTACAGTAGCTACAAAAAATTAAATATTGGACTAGAAAGATGGTTCAGCAGTTAAAGGCTCTTGCTTGCAAAGTCTGAAAGCCTGGGTTTTACTTCCCTGTAGCTACATAAAGCTGGATGGACTGAGTGGTGCATGCATCTCAAATTTGGTTGGACTGACAAGATGCCCTGGTTCGTTCATTCTCTCTTTCTCTCTCTCTTTCTCTCTCTCTCTCTTTCTGTCTTTCAGAAAGAAAGAAATAAAAATAAAAAATTTTCAGAAGAGTTATGATTCAACACAGAATACAGTATTAAAAAACTTAAATATCATGTGGCTGCCAGGCTCTGCTTGAGCAGCAGGAAAAGCCAGGTGAAGGAATTTTACACTCACACCAGCCTCCTTGAAAACACAAGAAACCTGAAGGAGAAGACAGCAGGGACCAGCTGAGCTGAGAAAGAGGATTGGGGTGACCAGCAGTACAACTTCAAACACCTTCCACAGCCTCCCCTCCCCCAATTGCCAGTGCAAGCACCAGCAAGCACCAGACTTGGGGAAGGGAATTCACCTACACAGCACCAAGCACAGGCTATTAGAGCAGAGACCCAACCACCTAGGCAGCCTACCTGAGCCAATAGCACAGCAAAGAGGGACCTAACCTTGCATGCAGCATAACAAACCAAAGCCATCCCACAAGGTAGCAGGGCCTACTTATACCAGATCAGTACCTGCCACCAAGCCTGGTAAATGACCTGCATTGGAAGTGCTAATTCACCTTCCATAACAGAGCAGATTATGTATTAAATCTGATGAATGGTCAGATTTGCCATCCTTTTTTAAAAACAGTTTTAAATATATATTTTATTTATTTGAGAGAGAGAGAAAGAGGCAGAAGACAGAGGCAGAGAGATGCCAGGACCTCCAGACACTGCAAACAAACTCCAGATGCATGCACCCCCTTGTACATCTGGCTTACATGGTTCCTGGAGAATCAAACCAGGATCCTTTGGCTTTGCAGATAAATGCCTTAACTGCTAAGCCATCTATCCAACCCCAGATTTGCCATTCTTTTTTTAAATTTTTTTGTTTATTTTTATTTATTTATTTGAGAGCAACAGACAGAGAGAGAAAGAGGCAGATAGATAGAGAATGGGCATGCCAGGGCCTCCATCCACTGCAAACAAACTCCAGACATGTTCACCCCCTTGTGCATCTGGCTAACTTAGGTCCTGGGGAATCAAGCCTCGAACTGGGGCCCTTAGGCTTCCTAGGCAAGCGCTTAAGCACTAAGCCATTTCTCCAGCCCTGCCATTCTTAAATAAGCTATATTTGAGGGTTGTACTTTGTTGCTTTCGGTTTAGAGTGCCTTTGTTTCTTCTTCTGTTACTCATGGGAGCAGGGTCTCATTCTGCTGATCAGGAAACCCTTTGCTGATCAGAAATTTCAGCTTCCCACTTGATAGGATTAAGGGTATGGGGCAACACAATCCTTAGGGTCTTTGACTTTGTTAGAGGATCTGTTTGTTTTAATACCTACTCTTGCAAAAATACTCTGTGCTGGTTTTGATTAAATGGATATATTGTTCAGTTAAATTGTAGACTCTGCCTATATTTTGCTCCACCCAGCCTACTAGAATACTCCCATAGAAGGCAAACCCAACACCTAGAGTCACTTTTGCTATTACTCTGAGAGTCTTTTAAGAGTCACACCTAGCATCTTAAGCTGCTGCCCTGAATATATATAACGTCAGATTTATACATCTAAGAATACTACAGATAATTAGAAAACCCAAGCATCAAACTAATCCAAGATGCAAAAATCTCTACATTATAATACAAGAAACACAAAAAAAATCAAGACAATATAATTCCACCCAAAATTATAAACCCATCAGAAATGACCTCCAATGAGACTGATTTAGATGAAATGCCTGCCAAAGATTTCAAAAGAATCATTGTAACTATGTTAAAAGAAATCAAAGAGGGGCTGGAGAGATGGCTTAACAGTTAAGGCACTTGCTGGCAAAGCCAAATTACCCAGGTTTGATTCCCCAGAACCCATGTAAGCCAGATGCACAAGGTGCAGCATGTGTCTGCAGTTTGTTTGCAGCAGCCAGAGGCCCTAGTGTGCCCTATCTCTCTGTCTCTCTATCTCTCTGTGTCTTTCTATCTCTTTCAAATAAATAAATAAAACAAAGAGGAAATCAAAGGAATCAAGATACAGGAAACTAATGAAATAGTGAGGTCAATTTAAGATAAGAGTAAGGAAATAGAAATACTGAATAAAAACCAATCAGAAATACTAGCAATGAAAAACACAGTAAGTCAAATTAAAAACCTGTAGAAAGCCTCGCCAATAAAATGGAGGAAGGAGAGGACAGAATATCTAAAATAGAAGACCAGGTAGTGGATCTAATATACTCCAATAAAGAGAAAGACAAGCTAATAGGAAAGTATGAGTGGTAATTTCAAGATATTAGGGACACTATGAGAAGATCAAACATTAGATTTCAGGGTATAGTAGGAAGAGAAGAATTTCACTCTAAAGGCATAGTTGGTATTTTCAACAAAATCATAGAAGAATATTTCCCCAAAATTGGAAAAGAGATGCCAATGTAGATACAAGAAGCTTTTAGAACACCAGACAAAACCTGGAAAGAAGCTCTCCTTGCCATATTACAATTAAACTACCAAACAGACAAATGAAAGAAAACATACTGAAAGCAGTTAGAGAGAAAAGGCCAGTCACTTATAAAGACAAGCCCATCAGGATAACAGCATATTACTCAACACAAATGTTAAAAGCCAGAAGACCTTGGAATGATGTATTCTAAGTTCTGACAGATAACAACTGTCAAACAAGAATACTTTATCCAGCAAAGCTATCCATCCAAATTGAAGGAAAAATAAGGACATTCCACAACAAAAACAGGCTAAATGAATATATGACAACTTGAGCCAGCCCTACAGAAAATGCTTGAAGGGATCCCTCACACTGAAAATAGAAAGGAAAGCACACACATAAGACTAGAATCAAATAATAGTTAATACAAGAAAGTAATGGAATAGCCGGGTGTGGTGGCGCACGCCTTTAATCCCAGCACTCGGGAGGCAGAGGTAGGAGGATCGCAGTGAGTTCGAGGTCAGCCTGAGCTAGAGTGAAACCCTACTTCAAAAAACCAAAAAAAAAAAAAAAAAAAAGAAAGTAAAGGAAAAATAGGGGGCACTACAAAACAAGAAAAATGGTGAGAAAAATACATACTTTTCAATAAGGACTCTTAATATCAATGGTTTCAATGCCCCAACCAAAAGATACAGGCCTGCAGATTGGATTAAAAGGCAGGATCCTTCTAATTGTTGTCTCTAAGAAACTCACCTTTACATAAAAGACAGACATTATCTTAGGGTGAAAGGATAGAGAATGGTATTTCAAGCAAATGGGCCTAGGAACCAAGCAGGCATTGCTATTCTAACATCTGACAGGATAGACTTCAAACCAACATTAGTGAGGAAAGGTAAACAAGGTCACTTTATATTGATTAAAGGAAAATTTCACAGAAGACATTATAGTTCTAAATATATATGCACCGAACATGGGTGCTCCAAATTTCATTAAACAAACACTATTAGACTTAAGGTCACAGATAACACCAAGCATAATTGTAGTGTGTACCTTTAATACCCCACTCTCATCAATTGACAGGACATCCCAGCAAAAAATAAACAGAGACATCTGGATTAAATGATGTCATAGAACAAATGAACCTAATAGATATCTACAGAACATTCCATCCAAATGCTGCTGAATACACATTTTTCTCAGCAGCACATGGAACATTCTTTTAAATAGACCATACATTAGGACACAAAGAAAATCTTAACAAATACAGGAAAATTGAAATAATTCCTTGTACTCTATCTGATCACAATGGGGTTAAATTACAAATTAGCAACAAGAAAAACTACAGAGCATACAAAAAATTATGGATACTGAATGATGAATGATGGGTCATTGAAGAGATCAAAAAGGAAACCCATAAATTCATACAACCAAATGATAATGTGAACACAACATACCAGAATCTTTAGGACACATGAAGTTTGTCCTAAGAGGAAAATTTATAGCTTTAAATGCCTATATTAAGATACTAGAAAGGTCACAAGTAAACAACTTAATGCTTGACTGTAAGGCCTTGGAGAAAGAAGAACAAGTCAAACTAAAAATCATTACATGGGAAGAAATAATAAAGATTAGGGCAGAAATTAATGAACTAGAAACAAACAAACAAAAAAAAATCCAAAGAATCAATGAAACAAAGAGCTGGTTCTTTGAATGGATAAATAAGATTAGCAAATCTGAGCACAAGAAAGAGGAAAGAGACAAATTAATGAAACTAGATATGAAAAAGTCACCATTCCAACAGACACCAAAAAAAAATTCAGAAAATTATAAAGACATAAGTTAAGAATATATACTGCACTGTTTGAAAATCTGAAAGAAATGGATGATTTCCTAGGCTTATATGACCTACCAAAATTAATTCAAGATGAGATAAACCATTTCAATAAACTCATAACAAGTACAGAGATCCAGGCAGTTATATAAGAAAAAAAAATCTCCCAACTGAAAAATATCCAGATCCAAATGGATCCACTGGTAAACTGCCATACCTTCACAGAAGAATTAACAACAATGCTTCTCAAACTTTCCCATAAAATAGAAAAGAAAGGAATACTACCAAACTTCTTCCACAAAGCCAGGATTATCCTGATAGCAAAACCAAAGACAGAACAAAAAAAGAAAATTATAAACCAATCTTACCTCATGAACATAGATACAAAAATTCTCAACAAAATATTAGCAAATAGAATACAAGACTATATCAAAAAGAATGTTAACCCTGATCAAATAGGTTTTATCCCAGAAATACAGGGATAGGTCAACATATACAAATCAATAAATGTAATATACTATATAAATGGACTAAAGGACCAAAATTACATATCATGTCAATAGATCCTGGAAGTCTTGGCTATAGCAATAAGACAAGAGAGACTCATAAAAGGGATATAAATGGGAAATGAAGGGATCAAATTATCATTTGCATATGATAGGACTCTATACATAAAGAACCCTAAGGACTCTTCCAGAAAACTGTTAGCACTGATAAACACTTTTAGCAATGTATCAGGATACAAAAACACACAGAAATCAGTAACTCTCCTATATACTAACAAAAAACATGCAGAGGATGAAATCAGGGGATCATTCCCATTTTCAGTTACCTCAAAAATAAAGTACCTTGGAATAGACCTAACCAAGGAAGTGAAGGATCTCTACAATGAAAACTTAAAAACACTGAAGTGAGGAATTGCAGAAGGCACCAGGAAATGGAAAGATATTCCATGTTCTTGGAATGAAAAACATGTTGTGAAAATGTCAGTCTTACCCAAAGCAATGTACACATTTTAAAAATGTTTTATTTTATTTATTTATTTGAGAGAGGGAACGAGGCAGAGGGAGGGAGGGAGGGAGGAAATGGATGTGCCAGGGCTTCCAGCCACTGTAACTGAACTTCAGGTGCATGTGCCACCTTGTGCATCTGGCTTACATGGGCCCTGGGGAATTCAACAGAGGTCCTTTGGCTTTGCAGGCAAGCATCTTAAACTCTAAGCCATCTCTCCAGCCACAGTCTACACATTTAATGCAATTCCCATTAAAATTCCAATGCCCTTCTTCATGGGCACAGAAATAAAAAAAAAAAAAATCCTAGAATTCATTTGGAAGCACAACACACACACAAAACATCAAATAGCCTAAACAATTTTGAGTAAAACAATAAGGCTGATGTTATCACCATACCCAATGTTAAGATACATTACAAATCCATAGTAACAAAAACAGCATGATACTTGCACAAAGGCCGACACGTGGATCAAGGGAACAGAATAGAAGACCCAGATGTAAATCCAGGCAACTACAACCATCTGATTTATTTTTTAATAATTGTTTTGTTTATTTTTATTTATTTATTTAAGAGCAACAGACAGAGAGAAAGAGGAAGATAGAGAGAGAGAATGGGTGTGCCAGGGCCTCCAGCCACTGCAAATGAACTCCAGATGCATGCGCCCTATTGTGTATCTGGCTAACTGGGTCTTGGGGAACCGAGCCTCAAACCAGGGTTCTTAGGCTTCACAGGCAAGCGCTTAACTGCTAAGCCATCATTCCAGCCCAGCCATCTGATTTTTGACAAAAATGCCAAAAATATTCACTGGAGAAAAGTCAGCCTCTTTAACAAATGGTGCTGGGAAAATTGGATGTGTAGAAGGATGAATATAGATGCTTATCTCTCTCCATGCACAAGAATTAAGTCCAAATGGATTAGGGACCTTAATATCAGACCTGAAACTACTAAAGTAAAAAGCAGGGGAAACCCTTCAACATACTGACATAGGCAATGACTTTCTGAATATAACTCCAGTTGCTCAGGAAATAAAACCACTAACCAACCACTGGGATCTCATGAAATTACAAAGCTTTTGTATAACAAAGGACAATGTGAATAGAGCAAACAATCTATAGAATGGGAGAAAATCTCTGCCAACTGTACATCTGACAGAAGAGTAATATCCCAGATATACAAAGAACACAGAAAAACAAATAATAAGATATCAAACAACCTAATTAAAAGAGGTCTATGGCAAGTCACAGCTGAAACCACAGAGGAATTGGGGAGACAAGCATTAAGTGCTGTATACAAGTTGAACCTGATAATCAGCACCAGGGTTTAGGAGACAGACCCTGAGGATACTCAACATCTACCAAAGCAGAGATCCAGAGGCTCCTTAGAGCTCATCACTGAAGTAGACTTAAAACTCAACCAACATGGCTCAGGGAATTTTGCAGAAGAAGGAGCAGAAAGACTTAAATGCCACAGGTTGCGACATCATACCCACAGGTATCCCCTCTCCCCTGCCCCCCCCCAAATAACTGACTGCTGCTTGCACAATGTGTAAACCACAACCCCATAGGGAATACCTGCAACCCCACTGAGGAGGGTCCCAAATGGAATGCGGACAGGGACAAGGGAAAAGAGGGTAACAACCCATACACAACAACACAATACAAAATATATTGTTAATAATATTCCTAGGGGAGAATGAGCTATAGAACTAAATAGAGAGTTCTACAAAAGAAGAAATACAGAAAGCATATAAACATCTTTTAAAAAGTTCTACATCTTTAGCCATCTGGGAAATACAAATTAAAACTACTTTGAGATTCTATCTCACTCCTGTCAGAATGACTATCATCAAGAAAACAAATGACAATAAATGTTGGTGAGGATGCAGAAAAAGGAGAACCATTCTACATTGTTGGTGGGAATGTAATCTGGTACAGCCATTGTGGAAATCAGTGTGGAGGTTTATGAGACAGCTAAAAATAGATATACCATATGACCCAGCTGTACCACTCCTAGGCATATATCCTGAGGACTGTTCCCACTACCTTAGAGATACTTGCACAACCATGTTTATTGTCACTTTATTCCCACTAGCTAGGAAATGGAACCAGCCTAGATGTCTCTCAAATGATGAATGGATAATGGAGATTTGGTACATTTACACAATAGAGTACTATTCAGTGGTGAAGAAAAATGAAATGAAATTTGCAGGGAAATGGATGGCTATGGAGAGGGTCATACTGCATGAGGTAACCCAGGCCCAGAGAGCCAAATGTCACATGTTCTCTTATATGTGGATCTTAGTTAAAAATGTTTAGACTTGTATGAGAGTTGGAACAATAAATTTGTAGAAGAGGCCAGTAAGCAAGAAAAGGGATATAAGGTATTGCTGAAGACTCCACATACTGGGGCTGTAAGGCCACTGAAAAATCCTGCTGAAACTGAGCTAATAATCTTCTCCATGTAGACCAGCTGACAGAAAGCTGGAAGAAGCCATTCTGCATGCAGTTCAATGGGAGAAAGAGAAATCAGCAGTGAAGATACTCAACAGTGGACACTGCAAGCCTTATATTTGGCCAGCCAGGCCAAATGAGCCAATGGGTGCAATAGTGGCACATCTGTCATGGTGGAAACCAACTGCCCTCTAATTGGACTGGAGGCCTGCTCCATGGGGAAGAATATATCCCTGATACTGAAAACTTAAAATAGGCGTAGTCATGAGCCCTAGGGGTGTAAGGTCTGCTGCTGTCTGGCTAAATGTATATACTATGCTTATCAAACTTCCCAGTAAGCACTTCTCTTAGTGTTCATACCCTTATATTAATGCTACTGCCACTTTTGGTAGAGAATCTTCTCTTTTCAGATGGCAGTGACCTTGGGATGACTCAGAAGGTATCATAGTGCTGGAAAGAAGTGACTGGAGTGCTTGGTACTGTAATATCTCTATCACACCTTCCAAGGCTCAGGGTCTAATGCGGAAGACGTGGCAGAAAGAATGTAAGAGCCAAAGGAAAGGTAGGACTCCTTACAATGTGCTCCCCCCAGACACAAAATGGCTGCACATCCATGACCTCACAGTGCCTGACACTACCTGCATAAGACCATCATAAGAGGAGGAAAAGATGATGACATCAAAATAAAAGAGAGACTGATTGAGATGGGGAGGGGATATGATGGAGAATGGAGTTTCAAAGGGGAAAGTGGGGGGAGGGAGGGTATTACCATGGGATACTTTTTATAATCATGGAAGTTAATAAAAATTTGAAAAAAAGGAAAAGGCCATAAGGGATGGAGGAGGGGGAAGATTTAAGTGGATGGTATTGTATATATGCAAGTAGAAGAACAGATTATTGGGGGTGGAAAGGCCTAAGTGAGGTCAGGGGAAGAGATTAAGTATAAAAAGGGTGGGGGAAGGCGAATCAAAATTCAAGATATTCTGAATACCCAGTACCAGCATGTGGCTATCATCCACAATGGGCTTTTGATCAGAGAGACTTACAAGGTTTCCTAAAAGACAGACAGATTTCTGTCAGAGTACTTGATGACCCACCAAATGTTAGTGGTAAGACCCTACTGCTGAAGACACCTTATGTGGTTGACACGTAAAATGGAATGGCATGGCTGGAAGCTAGAGGGAGTCAGTCCCCAGACAGTCAACATGTCTAGTGCCAGAAGGTGCTACATGGGCGACTGGAGGAAAATGACCAATATTTGTCTAAGCAACTCATGGTCTAACCTACTTAGTAGCAAATACTCTGTTGTGATGCCCACAGAAGTGCAATAGTGGCACACAGCCATGGTGGGGAACCAACTGCTTTTGATTTGGCTAACTGATACCCTCAGTGGTACAGGTCCCATAGCTAGAGCTGGGAAACAAGTCAGAACCATATCCAAACATAAGCCTGCTCTCCATTATCAAGCTACCAGCAATTGTGGTCTACAAGAGGGCCTACACCTGTTAAATTCTCTATAAAAAAGTAAGGGTTATCTCATTTGTCTGGTGCTAACTTACTCTCCATTGGAGAATCTGCTTCTCTATTTTAGATAGATGTAGATCCTAAGGAGAGAGCCACTCCATCTTACCTCAAAAGGGCCCCAGCTGAAACTAAGAACAATTGGCGAAACAAGCAAGGGTGTTGTTTTCTTGGTGAACCAGGTACCAGCACAAGGGTAAGGGAGATCAACACAGAGAAAAATAAACTCCTACCATATCAGATATCCAGAGGCCCAGAGGCTCCCCACACCTCATCACTAAAGCAGACCAAAAATGAACCCAACATGGCTCAGGGAAATTTTGCAGAAGAGGGGGCAGAAAGAATGTCAGAGCCACATGTTAGGTTATGTTATGCAGAGACATTTATCTTACCCATAAGTGTGGGCTAACTCCAGAATGCATGGCCTATGTACCTCAACAAGGAGGGGCCAGGGGGAGGGGGTAGGACATGGATGAGCCTAACAATGGTACCAAATTGACTGTATTTGCTGAATACAAAACTAATTAATTAAAAAAAAGAAATAAAAGGAATAAAAGAAGAAAACCAACTCCTGAAGGAATCCTAAAAAAACACAAGAACCCAACTTAATGAAATAAGTAGGTCAATATAAAACATGTGTAAGGAAATAGAAATAATGGGAAAATACCAATCAGAAACACTAGAAATAAACAGAGTAAGTCAAATTTAAAAAAAACTCTGTAGAAAGTCTCACTAGCAGAATGGATCAAAGAGAGGACAGACTATTTAAATTAGAAGACCAGGTGGCATATCTAATATGGGTGTTGCAGTCCAGCTCATTGCTGGTAGAAATCACCCAACCAAGAGCAGCTTCTGGGAAAAAAAAAAAAAAAGGTTTATTTTGGCTTACAGGCTCTAGGGGAAGCTCCATGATGGCAGGGAAAAACGATGGCATAAGTAGAGGGTGGACATCACCCCCTGGCCAACATAAGGTGGACAATAGCAACAGGAGGGTGTGCCAAACACTGGCAAGGGGAAACTGGCTATAACACCCATAAGCCCGCCCTCAACAATACACTCCCTCCAGGAGGCATTAATTCCCAAATATCCATCAGCTGGGAACCTATCATTTGGAACACCTAAGTTCATGGGGGACACCTGAATCAAACCACCACAACAGGACAACAGAAAGAAAGACAAACCAATAGAAAGACATGAATGAGAATTTCAAGACATTTGGAGCACCATGAAGAGATCAAACATAACAATTCAGAGAATAGTAGAAGGAGAAAAAATTCAATGCAAAGTCATAGCAGGTATTTTCAACAAAATCATAGAGGAGAACTTCCTCCAAGTAGGGAAAGTGATGCCAATTACACATACTAGAAGCCTATAGAATGCCAAACAGATGAAATCAGGAAAGGACCTCTCTTTATCATATTATACTTAAACTACAAAACACACAGCCAAAGAAAATATATTGAAAGCAGTTAAGAGAGTAAAATCAAGTTACATACAAACATAAGCCCATCAGGATAACAGCAGATTCTATTCAACACATACTTTAAAAGCCAGAAAGGCTTGGAATGATGTATTTCAAGTTCTGAAGGATAACAATTGTCAACCAAGATTACTTTATTCTGCAAAGCTATATCTATTGAAATAGATGGGAAATAAGAACATTCCACAACAGAAGGAGGCTAAAGAAACATATGCAGATAAAACCAGCTCTACAGAAAATACTTGAAAGGATCCTCTATGCTGAACAGAAAGAAAAGCACACATATAAGGAACCTGGAAGAAACAAACCATACTCAAATACTAGTTAATACAGGAAAGCAAAGGTAAAACCAGAAGAACTAAAAAAAAAAAAAAAAAAACCAAGAAAAATAACAAAAATAAATACACACGTTTCAATAATAACTCTTAATATCAATGGCCTCAATGCCACAACCAAAAGACACAGGTTTGCAGACTGGGTTAAAAAGCAGAATCCTTCAATTTGTTGCCTCCAAGAAACTCACCTTTCCACAAAAGATGGAAGCTTAACCTTAATCAATTTCCTGAGGCTATGAGGGACAAACATTCATATTCAAACTGCTACAACATCCCAGATGGAAGCTTTCAGTTTTTTGGCTAAATGGAAAAATTGTGTCTATTAAAGGCCTTCTAGAGCCAAACATGGTATACACCTTTAATCCCAGAACTCAAGAGGCAGAAGTAGGAGGATGGCCACCCTGAGGCTACATAGTGAATTCCAGGTCAGCCTGAGCCAGGGTGAGACCCCACATCAAAAAATAAAACTAAGCCAGGCATGGTGGTGCACACCTTTAATCCTAGCACTGGGGAGGCAGAGATAGGAGGATCGCCGTGAGTTCAAGGCCACCCTGAGACTACATAGTGAATTCCAGGTCAGCCTGGGCTAGAGCGAGACCCTACCTTGAAAAACCAAAATAAACAAACAAATAAATAAAATAAAATAAAACTAGGGGCTGGAGAGATGGCTTACCAGTTATTGTAGTCAAGTTCACATTGCTGTTAGAAATCACCCAACCATGAGGAGCTTGTGGGAATAAGAGGTTTATTCTGGCTTATAGGCTCAAGGGGAAGCTCCATGATGGCAGGGGGAAACGATGGCATAAGCAGAGGGTGGACATCACCCCCTGGCCCACATAAGGTGGACAATAGGAACAGAAGAGTGTGCCAAACTCTGGCATGGGGAAACTGATTATAACACCCATAAGCCCACTCCCCAACAATACACTGCCTCCAGGAGGTGTTAATTCCCAAATCTCCATCAGCTGGGAACCTAGCATTCTGAAAACCTCAGTGGTAGTCATCTTATTTTCACAAACTTAGTTTGAAAATTTCATGATGTGAAATAATGTAGGTTTTCTAAATTTGTCTTATGGATTTAATTCATTATTACTGACTACTATTTAAGCTTAGAATGTACAAAATGATATTTTGACAAAGTTATAATCTAGATGTCTCATAAGGAGCTTTCCATTTTCCAAAAATGTAATACTTGTACAGTTTCTAAGGCCCATGTCTTCACTAAAGTTATAATTGTTCATATCTTCTTTTGGCCAGTCAGACAATAAAAAAACTTTTAAAGTGAATGCCTCTAAGAAATGCTCTGAAGTAAATGATACAGGGCTGAGCAGAGAATGTTTCACTGAGATAGGATATTTGAAAAATGAGAAGGGGGCTGGAGAGATGGCTTAGGGGTTAAGGTGCTTGACTGTGAAGCCTAAAGACCCAGTTTGTACTCCCCAGAACCCACACAAGTCAGTAACACATGTCCCAAGGTGGGCACAAGATGACACATGAATATAAGTTGGCATCTGGAGTTCTGTTTGCAGTGGCTATGGCCCTGGTATGCCAGTTCTCTCTCTCTCTCTCTCTCTCTCTCTCTCTCTCTCTCTTTCTCTTAAATAAAAAAAAAAAAAAAAGAAGGATGGGAAGGAAGGAACCATACAGATATTAGCTCCACAATGGCTCTAGTAAGATGAGGGTTACCAAGGAGAACAATGTGACTACAGTGAAAGAAGCAAGGTTGGGGCTCAAGCAGAGCCCTGAAGGATCTTACCATGAGGTCCAGAGAAAGTATGTCAGGTTCTCTTTAAAATTTCATTGTTATGAAAAAAATGGAACTTGCCAAAGCAGTGATAACAATATTACTATTGTTACTGAAATCACATTACTAAATTCACACCATTATGTTTAGTACAGAGACAATATGGTTAACTTTAAAAGGATTTGTTCCAAGGACAAATGCAATAACCTCTCAGAGGTTATCACTACAGTTCCCTTAAAGACATGGCTATCATTTGAAAAATGGTGACACTCTGGATATATGGTGGTAAGCATAGGTATAGGATATGTTGGCCATACAGATGTGTCAATAAGTGATGTCAAAGTGACTGCCATATTTTGGCTAGCACAACTGAAGAATCGAGTTGTTAAGGTGGAGACTGGGGGGGAAGGTTTGGAGAAGATCAAAGAAGCTCTGTTTTGAAGTATCAAGTTTGAGATACCCTACCCCCCAATATCCAAGAGAAAACATTAAGGCCACAGTCTTCTTCATGCAGATGTCAGCACAAAAGATGCAGCTGTCACCTCAACGAGGAGAAAAGCTTGGTTACTCTGGAGCTAAATATGAATGACCATGGCCCAGGAACACAGATTCAGGTTATTGCAAATTCCATATTCCAACATGTTAACAAGTCCATGAAGTTTCTATTGTTATAGAGCAAGAGAAATTCATAAACCAGTCACTTTACAAATACCTTGGTTAAAACATGGGGAGGTGAGGCAGTTACAGCAAAGCAGGGAACATCTCCACCCCAGGCTTCAGATGCTCTGATGACATTCTTAGCCTTTGGGTTTGTGGAAGCTGGGGATCTTTCCAAAAAGATGAGATCTTGTGACCTGATAGTCACAAGGATACTAGGTCAGACACAAAGATGAGCAATAAATGACTACTGAAGAAGCTAAAGATGGCTCAATGTAATTTGGCTCTGATACTGCCACATTTTCTCTGTATTATTATAGGAGTTCTGAAGCAGTTGTAGCAATTTTCAGCAGCTTTAGTTCACACAAGAAATAGATAGCTAGTATGACTGAACAATGAAGAACATTTTCAGGGGAGATGGCTCAGCAGGTAAAGGCACTTCCCATGCCAGCATGAGGCTCTGAAAGGGACTAGGAGTGTCTCAGTTTCAGTTCCAGGCACCCAGGTAAATAGCTGAGTGTGGCCACAAAAGCCTGTAATCCCAGCCTTGTGGGGAACAAAGTCAGAAAAATTGAAGAATCCTTGGGGCTTGCTAGTCAACCAATTTGACCTACAAAAAGACAGGTCCAGGTTGAGTGAGAGACTGTCTCAAGGAAACAGAGGTAGAGGAGGACACCCAGTGGCATACACACATACACACATGCACACAATACACACTCCATACCACATATCCTACTCACTCTCCCCACCCAAAAGAAAATCAAAAATTGAAGATCATTTTTTTTGTTTATGTTGTTTTGATTCAGGGTCTCACGCTAGGCCAGAATGACCTAGAACTCATTCTGTAGCCCAACCTGGCCACGAATTCATGGTGATCCTCTTACCTTAGTCTCCTGAGTGGTGGAATTAAAGTTGTGCAACAGCATAGCTTGCTTAAAGAACATTTATAATATATTTTCAGGGGAAGAGAGAGAGAGAGGAGCTGCATATGCCACCTTGTGCATCTGTCTTTATGTGGGTACTGGGAGAATCAAATCTGGGCTCTCAGGCTTTGCAACAAAGTGCTTTTAACACCTGAGCCATCTCTCCAGCCCTACAGAATTATTTTTAAAAGAATTTATTGCTCTAGTATAAGACTGGGTTTGTTTTCCAAGATGAGTCTGATCTCAAACTCCTTAAACCAAAGTATATTTAAAAATATTTTATTATTTATTTGAGAGGAGGGGGGAAAGGCAGATAGAGAGTGGGCACAATAGGGCTTCCAGCCACTGCAAACAAACTCCAGATGCATGCACCACCTTGTGCATCTGGCTTATGTGGGTCGTGGGGAATCTAACCTGGGTCCTTAGGCTTCACAAGCAAGCGCCTTAACAGGTAAGCCATCTCTCCAGCCCCAAGGAATTTTTTTTTTTTTTTTTTCCTAGGCAGGGTCTCACTCTAGCTCAGGCTGACCTGGAATTGACTATGTAGTCTCAGGGTGGCCTCGAACACTCTGCAATCCTTGTACGTCTGCCTCCCAAGTGCTGGGATTAATGGTATGTGCCACCACGCTCGCTAGCCAAAGAATATTTTTAAGTAAGAAAAATTATTTGTAATTGATAGTCTATTATTATTATCATCTGTTTTTTCGAGGTCGGGTCTCCCTCTAGCCCACGCTGACCTGGAATTCACTATGTAGTTTCAGGGTGACCTCGAATTCATGGCGATCTTTCTACCTTTGCATCCTGAGCGCTGGGATTAAAGACGTGCGCCACCACGCCCAGCGGTTTATTATTTTTATTTAGTGGATAGTTTACTGTTTTCTACATTGTTCAAAAGCACAGTAATGTAGACAAGTCGGATTCTTTATATTTACAAAAAATCTCATATTGCTATGCAGGCATAATCCATCTTTGAAGCTTGAATTTTTAAATATTTTTTGGAAAAGGCTAAGGAACTCGCCTCTTTCTGTTCAATAGTGTCACTTTCCTGGGACAATTAGTTACGCAAAGTACTGCGCTGTCTCCTCCTGAACGGCAGAGGGCGCGCCGCACGCTTCCTTAGGGAAGCTCCTTTACTTTCGCCTTGCTCTCTGCGGCGCTCGCGCCCTTCGCCCCGGAAGCACTCTTCCGGCCCTGGCTGCCGGCGTGACTTTGAGCGGTTTTCTGTGCAGTGTGCCCTCGGTGCAGATCGGGGTCGGACGGACGCTGTTCTTACTGGCTTGCCATGAAGCTGCTGGGTGTCGCCGCGGCTCTGGGGCGCAGGCCACTGCTACGGATCCCTGCCGTGCTGGGCCGGCCGAGGAAGCAGGTACAGGTGCCGGGAGACGCCGGGCAGTGACCCCGCCGCGGCCTGGCCCTTCCTGGGTGGTCGTGGCGGGCCGCCCGGGCGGAGCGCTCAGCGCACTGGGCTCTCGGCTCTTCACGGCCAAGTGCCCGGTGACGTGTCTCGCGGAGAAACTCGTGTCCCGGGGCTCCAGGTCTGCACGTCGGACTTGCGTTAGCACGACGGGTGCCCGCGGGCTGATGTCCTTTTTCTCCGCGGTTTCCGTCTTGGTTGCCTTGGTCATGTTTGTTATTAGGTGTATAGGAGATTGAACTTTTGGGGGAGGGGGATCGAGGTAGGGTCTCACGCTAGCCCAGGCTGGCTTGGAGTTCACTACGAAGTCTCAGGGTGGCCTCGAACTCACGGCGATCCCCCT
The DNA here is from genome assembly GCF_020740685.1 of Jaculus jaculus. NCBI lineage: Eukaryota > Metazoa > Chordata > Mammalia > Rodentia > Dipodidae > Jaculus > Jaculus jaculus. The sequence continues at coordinate 67,166,391 of NC_059112.1, forward strand.
ACCTCTGCCTCCGGAGTGCTGAGATTAAAGGCGTGAGCCACCGACGCCGCCCGAAGATCAAACTTAAAGGGCGGGCAAAAAGTCTTGTACGTTTGGTAGATGTGGAGCCCTTTCCATCACGCATTTTTTGTGCTCTCAGGTACTGCTAAGGGTTTAATTAATAATTAACCAAGTGCTTGTCACTGTCATATCTAAAATATCTTAACCCCTTTCCACATTCTTTTGTTTTCCTCTTCCCAGAAGTGATTGCAGTGATTTGTGTGTGCAGTTCTGTAGAATGGTTTTTATTATATCTTGATTTCATAAAAGGACCCTCCCCCCAGTATAGTTAATGAAAAAAGTACTTCATTGTTTTTGTGTACATGAAATTTTTGGGTCTGTCTTGGAGCTGTTGCTACCACTGTATACATGATATAAGTCCCCAAATACCCTCCAATGCAGTGAACTACAGTAAGAGGAAAGAAAGAAAACTCAGGTGAAATTTAAGCTAAAACTTGTATTTTTTTAGGTCTTGAGAGCTGTGGTTCTGATTTTAGGACAAAGTGAATTTGTATTTATTAGTTAATTTTTTTTTTTCGAGGTAGGGTCTCGTGTAGTCTAGACTGACCTAGAATTCACTGCGTAGTCTCAGGATAGCGTCGAACTCACTGCAATCCTGGCATGGTGGCGCACTCCTTTAATCGTAGCACTTGGGAGGCAGAGGTAGGAGGATCGCTATGAGGTGGAGGCCACCCTGAGACTACATAGTGAATTCCAGGTCAGCCTGGACTAGAGTGAAACCCTACCTCGAAAAACAAAAAAATTGTCCACACTTGCTTTTTGTTTGTTTTGCTTTTGAGGTAGGATCTCGCTCCAGCTCACGGTGGCCTTGAACTCACAACAATACTCCCACCTCTGTCTCCCAAGTGCTGGGATTAAAGGCTTTTGCCACCACACCTGGCCAAACAGTTGCCTGTTATCTCTTACAAAAGGTGCATTACATGTTTTTTTTTTAAATCTTCTTCAGACTAATTGGAAGGCCTGTCGATGGTGTTCATCAAGGGTAGTTCCTAATGAAAAAATAAGAAATATTGGAATCTCAGCTCACATTGATTCTGGGAAAACTACATTAACAGAAAGGGTGCTTTACTACACTGGAAGAATTGCACAGATGCATGAGGTATGTGGTTAATGATTGATTCCTGAGTAGTGGGAGCTTGATTTCATTTTGTAGTATAACTTACAAAACCTTGCTTAAAGGTTAAAACATGGGAATGGTGGATCTTTAGTCAGTCATATGTACAGAGGGAATAACAAGTTAGCTTGAATCTGTCCAGAGATGATCACTGTGACTATCCTAAGTCAGTATGCTGTACTCTCGAGTGGCTGCTAAAACAGTTTTAACATAATTCTTAAAGACAGATAAATGTGCCGGGTGTGGTGGCTCACTCCTTTAATTCCAGCACTTGACAGGTAGAGGTAGGAGGATCACTGTGAGTTTGAAGCCACCCTGAAACTACATAGTGAATTCCAGGTCATCCTGGGCTAGAGTGAATCCCTACCTTGGTAAAAAAAAAAAAAAAAAAAGATAAATGCTTGCAATGCAGAATAGAAAGTGGATTTAAGAAGATGGTGAGTCTACCTTCAGTAGTTCACAAAATACCTGCTTAAAAAAGTTATTGAAAAGGTCTTCAGGGCTGGAGACCTAGCTTAACGGTCAAGGCACTTGCCTGCAAAACCTAAGAACCCACATTCAATTTCCTAGTACTCATATAAGCCAGATACATGAGGTGGTGCATGCAGCTGGAGTTTGCAGTGGCAGATGGCCCTGGCACGCCCATTCTCTCTCCCTCCCTCTGTCAAATAAATAAATAATTTTTTTTAAAAAAAAAAAGATCTTCAAATGGTCTGGTGTGGTGGTGCACGCCTTTAATCCCAACACTTAGGAGGCTGAGGTAGGAGGATCACTGTGAGTTTAAGGCCACCCTGAGACTACATAGTGAATTCCAGGTCAGTTTGAGCTAGAGTGAGACCCTACCACCTCCAAAAAACCAAAAATTAAAAAGTCTTCACCTTCCTGAAGATACTACCATATCATTGAGTACCTTAACTTTTTTGAAGTACATTTCAGGTAAATGTCCTTGGTAAGTCTCATTTCCTTTCCTTTCTCCTTTCCTTTTTCCCCTTTCCTTTCCTTTTCCTTTTCTTCTCTTTTTGAGGTAGGTTCTCACTATAGCCCAGGATGTCCTGAAACTCACAGTGATCCTCCTCCTACCTCTGCTTACCAAGTGCTGGGATTAAAGGTGTGTGTCACCACACCCAACTTTAAGTCCTATACTTTATTTTTTTTTTAATTTTTTAAAAAATTTTTTATTTGACAGCGACAGACACAGAGAGAAAGACAGAGGGAGAGAAAGAGAGAATGGGCGCACCAGGGCCTCCAGCCTCTGCAAACGAACTCCAGACGTGTGCGCCCCCTTGTGCATCTGGCTAACGTGGGACCTGGGAAACCGAGCCTTGAACCGGGGTCCTTAGGCTTCACAGGCAAGCGCTTAACCGCTAAGCCATCTCTCCAGCCCTAAGTCCTATACTTTAAATGCTTAATTCTAATTACTTATGCCTCAAAATCCACACGGAACAGACCTGGGAAAAAATTGCTCTCTATCAGTTTATGAACTACTACAAGTCCAATAAGCAGGAACAGCACCGGGAACCAGGGTGATCCTAAGACTGGATAATTGCACTGAATGCTTTGAAATTGCTCAAGGTAGCAGAGGAGGGTTTGTTTGTTTTGGTTTTTTAAGGTAGGGTCTCACTCTAGCTCAGGCTGACCTGGAATTCACTCTGCATTCTCAAGGTGGCCTCGAACTCACGGCAATCCTCCTACCTCTGCTTCCAGAGTGCTGGGATTAAAGGCGTGCGCCACCACGCCCAGTTTGTGGAGGTTTTGAAAAAGTAGTCTGGCAGTTATGACAGGGAAACCCTGCCATCAGTGATTTATTTTATGAATAATAGAGCTTGAGAATTATACTTACCTGAATATTGTGTAAGCTAATTCTTGTTCCATTTCCATATAGATTTCTTTCTTTCTTGGGTTGCTAGCATAGAAAAGTCTGACTTGTTATGCTTGTTTTTAGGTGAAAGGTAAAGATGGAGTTGGCGCTGTCATGGATTCCATGGAACTGGAGAGACAAAGAGGAATCACTATTCAGTCGGCAGCCACCTATACCATGTGGAAAGATGTCAATATCAACATTATAGACACTCCTGGTGAGTTGAGCTCTGTTGAATGTAGGACTCAAGCATTTGACTTTATGTGGATTCCTTAAACTTACTCACTATTGCAAGTGTGTGTGTATATATATACATATACACACACACACATATATAGGCTTTTACATATTCCAGCTCATTCCCAAGTTGCCCGTTTCCTAATATCCCCTGAAGTAATCTCATTTGGCTCTGTACCTGATGCTGGGTGAATGAAATTGGTGAGGCAAGGCATCTACATTTAACTTGAAGATACGTATAAAGAGCAGTGATAGTACTTTGAGTAGTGTGTCTGTTAAGAAAAAATTCCAAGCTGGGCATAATCCCAGCACTCGGTAGGCAGAAGTAGGAGGATCACTGTGAGTTCAAGGCCACCCTGTGTCTACATAGTGAATTCCAGGTCAGCCTGGGCTAGAGTGAAACACTACCTTGAAAAACCAAAAAAAAAAAAAAAAAGGTCCAGACTGCTCTGTAAAACTTTCCCTGGCTGCTTTGTCTTCTGTAGGCCATGTGGACTTCACAATAGAAGTGGAAAGGGCCCTCCGAGTGTTGGATGGTGCAGTCCTTGTTCTCTGTGCTGTTGGAGGGGTGCAGTGCCAGACCATGACTGTCAATCGTCAGATGAAGCGCTACGATGTTCCATTTTTAACTTTCATTAACAAACTGGACCGATTGGGCTCCAACCCAGCCAGGGCCTTACAGCAGATGAGGTACTTTTCTGTCCCTGCCTCCCAAGAAAGAAAGAAATCTTTTACTGAAATGGAACTAGAGTTAATTTACACAATTTTCAGATAAGTCTAGTTCTCTTGCCACTGCAAATGAACACCATATGCATGTGCTACTTTGTATTAGGCTTTGTATGTATACTGGGGAAATTGAAGCTAAGCCAGTAGGCTTTGTAAACAGGTACGTTTAACTGCTGAGCCATCTCCCCAGTGGTGATAGGTCTAATTCTTAAACCATTCTATTTCATAAAAATAAGATTTTCCATGTTAACTTACTTATTTATTTGCAAACAGAAGAGAGAGAGAATGCGTGCACCAGGGCTATCTCCAGATGCATGTGCCACTTAACGCATCTGGATTTACGTGGGTGCTAGGGAATTGAACCCAGGTGATGAGGCTTTGCAGGCAAGTGCCGTAACCACTGAGCCATCTTTGCAGCCTCCATTTTAATTTTATTTTTAAATATATGTTTTATTGACAACATCTATACTTATAGACAACAAACCATGGTAATACCTCCCCTCCCCCACTTTCCCCTACATAACTCTTCTCTCCATTAGTCTCTTTTTAAATTTGATGTCATCATCCTTTCCTTCTATTATGAGGGTCTTGTGTAGGTACTGCTAGGCACTGCGAGGTCTTGGATATCAAGGCAAAATTCTGTCCAGACAGTTGTAATCCTAGGTGTTGAGTTTGCTTGCTAAGCAAGTATTCTAGAGTGGACTGGGTGGAATAATTTACTGGCAAATTTTAAAACTCACCTGAATAACATACACAATCAATAAAAACCAGCACAAACTATGAAATTGTGGGGGTTAAAACAAAGAGAAGTCAAAATCTATAAGGGTGTGTGTTGTTCTACACCCTTAATCTTGTCAGCTGGGAGGTAGAGATTTCTGTTCTGAGTTGGGTTCCAGGTCAACCTGGATCTGGATCAGACCCTGCCCCCACTAATGACAGAAGCAAAAACCAAAGGCCCTATATATATATATGAAAGCACCAAAGGCAACAATATTCAACCAACGAATACAGGTTATTTGAAAATGGTAAAGCCAACCCAGAATATATATGCTGTAGTCTGCCCTGACGAGGAGAGATAAGGTTTTGCAGTGCAGGCCTGTGTACCTGTTTTTTTTGTTGTTTTTTTTTTTTTTTTTTTTTTTTTGGTCAGTCGGCCTCATACCTTTTGGGTTGACTCCCTGTCTCACCAGTGGTGAGTGTGCACCTCCTTCCCTCCCTGTCGTGCTGTGCAGCTGTACCTCTGATCTGCTCTGCTGGCTGTGTTGCCACTTGGGGCGGAATGCTGGAGGTTCCCGCTTCTAATGGTGGATGATGAGAGTTCGACTTCTGGAGTTGCTTGCACTTTCAGTAGCTCTTTAGTTCATCTCAGCTGTCTTTCCTTTCGTAACTTTGCAAGAAGGCTGCTGAAGTTGAAAAATCTGTTGCTTGGTCTCTGCTGTTGCTGCTGCTGCTGCTGCCTTGCACACCTGGCGGGTGGTGCCGGGCGGTTTATGGATTGTGGGCTGCAAGCGCCTCAGTGGGGTTCTGACCGTTTTTCCTCTTTCTGGTGGGTCTTGGTCTCCAGCTTCTCTGCTGCGTCTAAGAATAACTTATACTCCTTCACTTTTCAGAAGAAGAGTGTATTTTGCTGGGGTTTTGCTTAAATCTCTCCCTAGGCTGGCTTGGTGTGGTCCTATGCTACCATCTTACCCAGAGGTCTCTAACTTTTTTTTTTTTTTTAAGAAAAATTACTTTTATTTGTTTGAGAGATAAAGCTCACATGCACAAGCCAGTGGGTGGGCACCCCAGGGCCTCTTAACTGCTGCAAACAAACTCCAGATGCAGCACCACTTCATGCATCTGGCTTTACATGGGTACTGGAGAATTGAATGCTGGCCATCAGGCTTTGGAAGCAAGTGCATTTAACCACTGAGCATCTCCCCAGCCCCAAGCAGTATACCATAGAGATGAAATTCCTTCAGAAAGAACGGGTGTGCTGATAGGGCCAGAAATGCTTACATCCAGAAGTATGATTAATTGACTAAACTTTATTCTTTAGGCTTCCTTGTGTTTCTATGAACCTTAGTAAGTGGAACACTGAATTTAGTAGTTTAGTTTATGATGTGATCTTATCAGCTTCTCTGCTCTATAGAGAGTGAATGGGTACATTCAGCAAACACTCTAGAAATTTATGCTGTTGGCTGTGATTAGAGAAGTTATAATCTAGAGCAGATACCAGAAATACTTTGCATTTAATTTAGATAAACCTATGGGAATGTTTTCCATTTTGACTTTTACTTATGCCCCTGTGATAGAAATCTTGCTTTCAGATGGCGATGTTTGCTGTTAGAGCAGCAGTACTTCCTCTTGTACCTGATGCAGCCCAGAGCTCTTCATGTCTTCCAGCTGGTCTTTCTGAAGGTTCTCGCCTTTTAAAGTGGTCATGCAAATGTAGCTGAAGCTTTCCGCTTGGATTTGACATGGTGGAGTTGGTATGTTTGGGTTTAGACTGTAATCTTTGTGGTAGTGGTAAGGTGAGTGATATGTCTGATGACAAGCAAATCTGACAAGACATATTTGAGAAGGCAAAAGTATCATTTTTCATTTTTGTCATTATTTTACTCATGCTTGGCAATAGAGGAACTCTTTCCACCAAGTCTTTGTCTGTATTCCTAGAAAATTCTCCTTGAACATGATCTGATTACTTTTTTTGGTTTCACTTTTATCTCTGTTTATTTTGTAACTTTCATTAAGCAGATTTGGGAACTTACGGGTCTGGACTCCATGTCTTTTATCATATTTCCTTCATTTTCTACTGGGTTATGGACTAACTCTTGAGGTTAATCTTCTGGCTCATGAGTTTGATATTTACTCTTCTGTTACTAAGCTTTTTAAAAATATTCTTCAGTGGGCTGGGCAGATAGCTCATTTGGTAAAGTACTTGCTGTGCAAACATGAGGACCTGTGTTGGGTCCTCAGAACCCACGTTAAAAACAACAAAAACAAAAACATGGGGCTGGAGAGATGGCTTAACGGTTAAGGCACTTACCAGCAAAGCCAAAGGACCCAGGTTCAACTCCCCAGTACCCATGTAAAGCCAGATGCACAAGGTAGCACATGCGTCTGGAGTTTGCAATTGCTAGGAGGCCCTGGTGCACCCATTCTGTTTATCTCTCTCTCTGTTCTCTCAAATAAGTAAATTAAGAAAAAAAACAAAACTAGCATGCTTGTAATCCCAATGCTGGAGGGAGAGGCAGTTGGATTACTGCCCAGCCAATCTAGCCTATTTGGTGAGCAGTGAAAGACTGTCTCATAACAAGGTGGATCACATGGAAACAACACCCAAGCATGTCACCTGTGCTCCTTAGGCGTGCACATGTGTGCATGCACACAGACACAAGCAACACATGAACATGCCTAAACACACATGAAATAGTCAATAATTTCACATAGTTAATTGCCATAGACTATTTATTGCAACATCTGTTTTAATAAAGGTATTTACTTTTCAAATCTTTAAATTTGAGCTGGTGGTATAGCTCAGTGATAGAACCTTTGCCTAGCATGTACCAGGCCCTGGGTTCACTTCCCAGCACTGCATAATTAGCTAATTAAAAAATTTGACATCTAAATTTATTATTTTTTTCTTTTCTCTGGTGAACTCTGTCCTTGGACATTAGTGCATTGTTTTAGTTTTTTGAGGTAGGGTCTTACTCTGTTCCAGGGTGGCCTCAAACTCATGGCAATCCTCCTACCTCTGCCTCCCAAGTGCTGGGATTAAAGGCATGCGCCGCCCCCATGTCCAGCCTAGTGCATTGTTTTTTGAGCTTAAACTTCTCTCATAATCAACTGGTTTCCTTCAAGTACTGGGAATTCTTGCTCTAGTAACATATGCACTCTCTAGTTTAGACTAGTGCCAACTAGAACATACTCTTCTCCAGTGAGTGACTTTGAGGGTAAGGCAAGTTTCTTTTTGATGTTTATGTCTAGTTACACATTGTCGAAGAAATGTCTGAATAATGCCTAAGATTTCCCTATAGAAATTCCTTCAGATAGCTCTTGCTAGTAGCTGGTTGATGGATGAGAGGTGGGTTCTGCTCCTCCATTGTCTTAATTTACTGGCCAGCCACCCATTAACTTGTTCTTCCTCCTCCTCTTGATAGAGAATATTCAGGGGATCTGACGGGAAATTTTACCTGGATTTTGTTTTGCTGTCTAAACGGGGTTGTAGCTTCTTAAGCTCCTTGAAATTGGTTTTAAGTCTCTCCTCAGCTGCTTTGCATCTTAGTCTTTTGACATGCTGGTAACACCCTTCTCACGTCTATGATGTCTGCCATTGCTTATGTCTATATATACATTTGTCATTTCAAAAGAATTTTGAGAAAAGAGGCAAACAAGTGTGTCTTTGTTTTTAGGTCTAAACTGAGTCATAATGCAGCATTTGTGCAAATGCCCATTGGTTTGGAGGGCAATTTTAAAGGTGTTATAGATCTTATTGAAGAACGAGCTGTCTACTTTGATGGAGACTTTGGGTAAGTGCTCAAAATTTACTCCTAAAATTTTATGTTTTATGTAGCCTTAGGCTGGCCTTGAACTCACAACAATTCTACTACCTTTGCCTCCCAAATGCTGGAATTAAAGGCATGTGCCACTACGCACAAGCCCTTAAAATTTTATATTTTAAAATAAATATTTATTTGAGAGAGGGAAAAAAGCAGGGTGTGGGGGCAGATAGAGAATAGGCATGCCAAGGCCTCCACCCACTGCAAACAAACTCCAGATGCATGTACGTCTGGCTTATGTGGGTTCAAAGGAATCAAACCTAGGCCTTAACTGCTAAGCCATTTCTCCAGCCTAAAATTTTATATTTTAAAAGAAAAGGAAAGGGTTAAGTTTTTTGTTTGTTTGTTTTGTTTTTCTAGGCAGAGTCTCATTTTAGCATAGGCTGGCTTCAATCTCAGGCCTAGACTCCTACTTCAGCCTTCCAAGATTAAAAGTGTGGGCCACCACACCCAATGAGATAAGTTCTTTTTTTTCTTTTTGCAAAGTAGGGTCTTTCTCTAGCTCAAGCTGACCTGGAATTTATTATGTAGTCTCAGGGTGGCCTTGAACTCATAGCCATCCTCTTAACTCTGACTCCCAAGTTCTGGGATTAAAGGTGTGAAAGCTTGCTTTTTTAAAAAAAAAAAGAATATTTTTTAAATGAAGCAGATTTTTATTTATTGAGAGAGAGAAAGAGAGAGAGAGAAAGGGCACGCCAGGGCTTCCAGCCACTGTAAACAAACTCCAGATGCATGCACCACCTTGTGCATCTGGCTTATATGGGTTCTGGGGAATTGAATCTGGGTCTTTAGGCTTCACAGGCAAGCCCCTTAACAGCTAAGCCATCTCCAGTATTTTTATTTATTTCTTAAGCAGAAAGAGAAAGAAAACGAGAGAGTATGCACTAGGTCCTTGGGCCACTGCAGATGCATTCCATATGCACGTGCCACTTTGTGCATCTAGCTTTACATGGGTCCTGGGGAAGCAAACCCCAATTGTTAAGCTTTGCAGGCACTCACCTTAACTGCTGAGCCATCTCTCTAGCTTTTTTTTTTCTTCTTAATATTTTTATTTGTTTATTTATTTGATGGAGAGGGGAGGAAGGAGAGAGAGAACGAGTGCACTGGGACCTCCTGCTGCTGCTGTGAATGAATCCAGGTGCATGCACCACTCTGTGCAACTGACTTTATGTGGGGACTGGGGAATTGAACTGAGGTTGTCAGGCTTTGCAGACAAGCACCTTTAACCACCGAGATACCCCTCCAGCCCCAGGAAACTGGTTTTCTAGAGTTCTAATGCAGCTGAGGAAGAAGATCTTGTGGGGAACTAGTTATCATGTCAGCTGATCATGGAAGCCTGTGGGCAGAACTAGTTCTCCCTGACTCCTGAAGAGAGTTTGTGTCTTCATTCTTCACTCACCCATTCTTTCGTTCATGCATGCATGTGTGCATGTGTTCATTCAGCAGGTAGTTAACACCTAAAAGAAAAAATAGAAACTCAAATATTGTCATCTCATCATCAATTTGATTGCTGGGGAATTACTAACTGCAGGGTCATAACAGCTGAAACAACCCCAGGGGCCCAGTGCATGGCTTTTTTTTTTTTAATCAACCTCCCCTTCCTCCACACACAAAATCCAAGTAGCATCCAGCAATAGCAGGGAGAAAACTTGGGCTGCACAGGAGGGCTGAGAAGAAAGCCCATGACCCTTACTTCTCCGTCCAGTTGGAGACAGTGCTGCTTTCCTTCCCACAGCCCCTCCTTCCAGGCTGTTTTTGTTTTTTCTCTCCTGGGAGTGATGTCTTACTGGCTTTTTTTACGTAGCTTTGCCCACTCTCTCCCCAACTGAGGAAGTTTTTCATTTCTTTTTTCCCCTTTCAAGTGTATCAGTCCCTCCAGTGAGCTTAACTTTACCCCTGGTTGCTAGAAGATAAGGGAGAGAAAAAGAAAGAAGACCTGGTGTTCTGTGTAGGTTAACCTTCAGAGAAGCCTCTGGAAGGTAGAAGGAGGAGAAGACTCAGGGTATGGAATAAAGAGCACAGCTCTTTTTTTTTAAATGTGTTTATTAGAAGGGGGGTAGAGAGAGAGAGAATGGATGCACCAGGGCTCTAGCCACTGCAAGTGAACTCCAGATGCATGCACCATGTGGGACCTAGAGAATCGAACCTGGGTCCTTAGGTTTTGCATGCCAGCACCTTAACCACTAAGTCATTTCTCTAGCCCAAGAACACAGCTCATAAAGCTGGGTGTGGTGGCACACTTTAATCCCAGCACTCGGGAGGCAGAGGTAGGAGGATCACTGTGAGGTTGAGGCCAACCTGAGACTACATAGTGAATTCCTGGACAGTCTGGGCTGGAGTAAGACATTTCTTCAAAAAAAGGGGGGAGGGAGCGTGGGCACAGTTAATCAGTTTTTGTGGCAGCATTGGATCTGCTACCTCCTACAATGTGACCTTGGACATGGGCCTTTGCAGCCTCAGTCCCTGCTGTGTAAGTGTGGATGAGACTTGGAGGATGGTATCTGTAAAGTATGCATAGATTGGCACACAGTTGGAATTTCATGAGAACTTTATTTTTTATTTTTTCAGGTAGGATCTTGCTGTAGCTAACCTGAAATTATTTAATCTCAGTGTGGCCTCAAACTCAACAGTATATTACTCAAAAAGTAATATATTCTTCCTCATAATAAATACTAAGAGAACAAGTATTTAAGTCATTAAAACAATTTTAAGGGACAGGAGAGTTGGCTCAGTGCTTAAGGCGCTTTCCTGCAAAGCCGAATGATAGAGTTAGACTTCCCTGTACTCATGTAAAGCCAGATGCACAAAGTTGTACATGCATCTGGAGTTTGCAGTGGCTAGAGAGAGAGAGGTTCTTGCACCCCCATACCCTCCCCCCTTTCTCTCTCCCTCTCAATCTCTCTCTGTCTGATTGCCAATATAATTTTTTTAGGGAAGAAAGACAGATGCAAAGTCATGTATGGTGGCATATGCCTTTAATCCCAGTACCTGCAAGGCTGAGGTACAATTGCTGTGAATTCAAGGCCAACCTGGAACTACAAAATGAGTTCTTGGTCAGCCTGGACTAGCGTGAGACCCTGCCTTGAAGAAGCAAAACTAAATAAATAACAAGCAGATGCAGCTGTGATCCCAACACATCAATGGCAATGAAGAGTGTACTCAGGAGAATCCCAAAGCTTATGGGCTGGCTAGTCTGGCATTGCAGTGGCAAACAAAAAGAGAAACCCTTTCTCAAACAAGAGGGAGGTTGTACTCTGATCTCCACACAAGTGCCGTGGCACCCATGTGCCTGTGTGTGTGGGGGGGGGAGGGGGGATTGTTACTTGACATGGTAATTGTTTATTGACTTTTGAGTGACTTCCTCATATTAATACTCTAATTCCCGAGTGCTTATCAAATCTCAGCCTCATAAACAGCACCTCATCCTGCAGGATTCTGATTCAGTAAATCTAAGGTAGGGACTGTAATTTGTCTTTTGGGGAAGTTCCCAGGTAATGTACATTCTGCATATCTACAAATTACAGTTTGAGTGACACTGGTCTAGATAGTGTAGGAACTCACGAAGGACCCTTTATTCTGAAAAATGACCCCAGTAGCCTGAAAGTTTCTCCAAAGGTACTTCCTGAAGGAATTCCTGCTTCTATTTTAGAATTGGAATTCCAGGTCTGACAGGATTTAATGGTGGTGTGATCTATGAACTGTAGAACTTATCTTCAGAGTATCTTATCAGATGAAGTGTTTTGTCTCACCTTTTACCTGGCATCTGAGAATAGACATTTATCTATCAATCACAGCTTAGAATGTAAGGGCAGGTTTTTATTTTGTTTTTCTGATTGATTCACTTCTTTGTCTTACAGTCCCTTGTATTTCCTAGTATCTAATAAGGACTCAAAAAATATTTTTAGGGCTGGAGGGATGGCTGATTCAGCAAAGTGTTTGCCATGCAGCCATGAGGACTAGAGTTCAACTTCTCAACACCCATATGAATGCCAGGTGTGGTGCTACATGCCCTGTAATCCCAGGGTTGGGGAGTCAATGACAGGAGAATTCCACTGGCTTGCTGGCTAGCTCTCATATAGCCAAAATTGAGCTCTGGGTTTAGTGAGAGACACTGTCTCAAAAAAGATGAGGGCATTGAGGAAAACACCCAGTGATAACTCATTTAGGTGAGGTTTCTCACTCTGCTATTCGTTGCTGCCCTCACCATGAGCTTCTGAGAAATTCTCCTATATTTGCCTTCCATCTGGTTCCAGCAGTGTGCTGGGATTACAGAAGCTTGCTACAGCTGTCTTTTTACATGGGACCCGGGGATTGAACTCAGATACTCCAGCTTGAGTAGTGAGATCTATATATACTAAGTCATCTTCCTAGCCCCTGTTTTGTAGAGATTTTTATTCTGTTTTAAATACCATTTGAGTGTAAATATGTTAGCATGTTAGCACTCTTTTAGTATTTCAAGGTAGGCTCTCACTCTAGCTCAGGCTGACCTGGAATTTACTATGTGTCCTTGAACTCACTCCTCCTATCTTGGTCTGCAGAATGCAGGGAATAAAGGCGTGCCCCACCATGCCTGGCTAGCACTCTAAAAAAAAAAATTATTTGAGAGTGTGTGTGTGTGTTTAAGAGAGAGAAAGAATCTGGGTGTGCCAGGGCCTCTTGTCACTGTGAACAAATTCTAGATATTTGCACCACTTTGTGTATCTGGCTTTACATGGGTAATGCGAAATGGAACCTGGGCCAGCAGCCTTTGCAAACTAGTACTTTTAACTACTGAGCCATCTTCTTAACCCTCAGAATTCTTTCTTTAAAAAAAAAAAGAAAGAAAACATTCTTGAGTGGTGTATTATATTTCTAACTGAATATTCCTAGATGGAAATAAAGAATTTCTTGTCTTAGTCAGATTGTTCGATATGATGAAATTCCAGCTGAACTGAGGGCGGCAGCTGCTGAACACCGGCAGGAGCTGATTGAATGTGTTGCCAATTCAGACGATCAGCTTGGGGAGCTGTTCTTGGAAGAAAAAATCCCCTCAGTTTCTGAGTTAAAGGCAAGTGCTCTCAAAATAAGTCTTCCATTAACACAATCCATATTCAAAACTTTTATCATCCCATACTAAAACTCTACGTCCATTCAGTACCTCCTACAGTCCTGAGTGATCACTACATATTAAATTAAATCCAAGGCATTCCACGTGTTAGGCAAATGCTCTTCACTGAGCTATATTATATTCCCTGTCTTCCTTAAACTTTTTGAGGTCAATTTTCTGTTTTCTGGGGGAGACTATAAATAATATGCTAACTTCATATTTCTGCAGTGACAAGTTTTGACCACTTGACTTTGACTAACCTCTTCTGGGTATGAAAACTATCGGGTCACACAGATCGCAGAACACATTGATGGGGCTGTCATAAAAGGCTCCTACTGTTGTGTCCTTTAATTTATGCATGATTGGTGTTGTTTGGTTTTCTTTATATTCTTAAAGAAATACAAGTTAAACATTTTTTAAAATATATTAATTTGAGAGAGAGACAGTGTGGGGGTGCACTTTTCCCTCCATTTTACACAATTATTAGCATACAGTTTGTATGTATGCACATGTATTTTATATATATATGTATGTGGAAACACTTTTTGCCAGATTGAAAATCAGTGCTTCCAGAAGTGTCAGAAAACAGTTGTACGGGCTAAAGAGATGGCTTTGTGGTAAAGGTATTTGCCTGCAAGGGCTGAGGACCCAGGTTCAGTTCTCCAGTACCTACATAAACCAGATGCACAAGGGGTTACATGCATCTGGAGCTTGTTTGAGTGGCTAGAGGCCTGGCACACCCATTTTCTTTTATCTACCTCTTTCTCAAAATAAATAAAATTTAAAAAAAAAAAACAGTTGTGGAATCTGTCACTTCCTATTTGTGTAAAAGGAATTTATTTTTTAGTCTCATTGTTTTGACTTGAGTGAGTGGAACCTTAGTTTATCTCTCCACTAGAACAATCCAGACAGTGCCAATTGGTTGCATTGGTTGGTTTTTAATTAACCTGAAACACATAATGTAATGTTTAGCATGGATCATTAACTTTCAATTTTTTATTTACCATTTTTGCAGCTTGCAATCCGAAGAGTTACTCTGAATAGATCATTTACTCCTGTGCTATTGGGAAGTGCATTGAAGAACAAGGGCGTCCAGCCTCTTTTAGATGCTGTTTTAGAATACCTCCCAAATCCATCTGAAGTTCACAATTATGCTGTACTTAGTCTGGAGTAAGTCTTGTCCACTGAATCTTACTTTATGCAAAAATACTTTAACACATACATTTTATAGCCATTTAAAGATTGTTCTTCTAGTTATGTTATTTTTTCCCCTTATTTACAAAAATCAGTTAACATTTGTAGTTGGATAACAGTTTTGTTATAAAGAAAAAATATTTACTCTGTCAGTTCCTGTATCATATTTGTTACTTAGAAGTATGATTTGTTTTACTGTCTCTCAAGGCTAGCATTAGAAATTTTTTTTTACTTAGGACTAGCTGTTTTCATGTATATATAGATTTTTAACCTTTTAAGGAAACTTGATTTTATTTTATTTTATGTTTTTGGTTTTTTGAGGTAGCGTCTAACTCTGGTCCAGGCTGACCTGGAATTAACTATGTAGTCTCAGGGTGGCCTCAAATTCTCAGTGATCCTCCTACCTCTGCCTCCCAAGTGCTGGGATTAAAGATGTGCGCCACCATGCCAGGCTCAAACTTGATTTTTGAAGCTCTCATTGATTATTTTTATTTCTCTTCTTCACCAGGTAGTTCTTGCTATATAGTCACTATGTAGTCACAAAGCCTTAGAACGTACTCTCATTGTTCTCTTTCAGTGAAAGCTTACTTGTGTGTAAGGTCAGAAATGTTTTGCAAACAATTTTTTTCTCATATAGTACTCATTGATAGGAGAAATATTAAATACTGTGTCTCATAGATTTATATATATTTTTTATTTATTATTTTTAAGTGACTCAAAAGAGAAAACCAAAATCTTAATGAACTCCAAAAGAGACAGTTCCCACTCATTTGTAGGACTTGCTTTTAAATTGGAGGTAAGTTGCTATCCATTGTATTTACTGTCTTTAGAAATGTTCTTTACTTTAAGATTTTTATTCCTATTATCAAATGACTTTGTTCCCCTTGTGAAAGATTTGGAAAATAGGGAAGGTAGAGAACGAATTCCCAGAGTCTTCACAGTGGGTTGACAGCTACTTGTTAGAAGACTTCTCTTCTCTTTGCTGTTTTAAAGTTAAAAAAATTCACATAAATCATTCTTTGTGTGTTCAGTGTGTGTGCATGAGCATGTGTGTGGGTGCATGTGCACGTGTGTGGTATATGAAGGCCCAAGGTTTATATTGGTGTCCTTACTTGCTCTCTAGCCTGTGTACAGAGGCAGGGCCTCTCTCGAACTCAGAGTTGCCTCCTAAGCACTGGAATTCAGCCAGGCTACCATCCCACTGTACTTTAACATAGGTGCTGGGAAGATCCAAAACCTGAGGTCCTCCTGCTTGAGTGGCAAATGCTTTATCCACAGAGCCATCGTCCAGACTCATGCGTCACTTTGTGTATCTGGTTTTTTGTGGGTACTGGGGATGTACACTCCCAAGCTGGCAGGCTTTGAAAGCAAGTGCCTTTAACTGCTAAGCCATGTCCCCAGCCCCATCTTGCTTTTTTCATTTAATATCATTACAGATATGATCTATTTTCAATAAATAGTTTTGAACATTCCATTTATTTGTTTTTTTAATTTTTTAAATTTATTTAAATTTATTTATTTGAGAGAGAGAGAGAAAGGGCCTCCAGCCACTGCAAACGAACTCCAGATGCATGCGCCCCTTTGTGCATCTGGCTTATGTGGGTACTGGGGATTTGCACTTCAAACCAGGGTCCTTAGGCTTCACAGGCAAGCACGTAACTGCTAAGCCATCTCTCCAGCCCCTGTTTTTATTTTTTGAGGCTGTCTTGCAGTGTAGTTCAGGCTTACCATAAAATTGTAATCCTCCTGTTTGTTGAAATTATAGGTATTTGCTACCATGCTCTGCTTACTTTAAATGTTTTCAGTGGAAGTATAATATTGTATCAAGTAAGTATAGTATAATTTACTTAGCATTTTCTAATTATTGGGCATTTATATTTTTTAAATGAAAAAAAATTATTTATTTATTTGAGAGAGAGACAGAAAGAGGTTGATAGAGAGAGAATAAGCATGCCAGAGCCTCTGGCTGCTGCAAACAAACTTCAGAGATAGCATACCAAGATTATCAGAGTTTCCTGTACTGGGCCAGTGAGGGTTCTGACTCCATGCTGAGTTGCCGATTTTTTTCTTCCTCTGTATTCAAAGGTCCAACCTGAGAGGCATCTTCAATCTTAACTCCCCTCTTACTGTCCAGTTCTCTCATAGATCCCAGGAAAGGTTCCTCCAGGTTCTAATTTGTACCCTTTCTGCCAGCTATCAGATACCTCCTTCTTGTATTCCCTTTCTTTCCACTTTTCCTGCTAAATCACAGACTGATGTGGAAGATAGTATTCTCATGTCTTTTTCTTCTTGTAATTCCTCCCTATAGTGGGCAGTTTCTTTCTGGGCAGACAGCTGAGCCTCAGCTTCATGTCTTATCACACACAGCACAGGTCACACAGTTGCCATCGCAACCCATTACTTTCTGATCTCATTCATGCTACTTTCAAGGATTGCAATATATTCCTTAGCCAATCAGCTGTTTGGAGTAAGGGCATGCCTCTACTCATGTGGCAGGCTACATTCATCAAGGAGGCATGCTGTCCAATATCACATAAGGGAAGATAGTCACCCTGGAATTTGCACAAGGGATGTTCCATCATGTCTTATCACACACAGCAGCAGTACATGGTCTCACTTAGACCATAGGCTCTATGGGCTCATAAATATAACAGCACAGATTTCTCCCTTTCCTTTGGTGATTCTTGGTGCCCCTATTTCCACAATGTTCCCTTTGCCTTGGAGGGATAATATAGATGTCTAGTACTGAGCACTCAATATCATTCTCAGTACTTTTACTCGTTTTGAGTCTTCCCAGTAGCCACTGCCAACTGACAAATAAAAACTTCTCTGAGCAAGATTGAGAGCAACACTGATCTGTGAGCATAAACAAGTATTTAGAGGCTACTTTGGTGGATACAACATATACATTTAGCCAAACAACAGTCAGTAGTAGCTTTTCCGCCTTTTATGAGTTATGACCTTCCCTGTCCTTTTGACTAGATTTCCAGTACCAGGCATGAATTCCCTCCATTCTAGCTCAGAGAATAGGCTACTCTGTAGCTAGTATTCATACAGATACTGTACCAGTGGGCACATGTTACCTGACCAGTAAGTTGTGTAGTATGTAGGGTCCACTGCAAGGTATAAGACTGTTGATAACTTTTGTTCCCAGCAGCCTACATAACACCTTCCTATGACAGTTAATCAGTGTGGTAGTTTGAATATATGGCCCCAATATATTCAGTGTTTTGTTAGTTTATAGTTTGGATCTGCAACCACCTGGCTGGAGGCAGTGTAACTGGGTGGATCTTAGGTGTGGTGGTGGGTTTGAGATTTCAATCTAAAGATAGCAAAGTGTGCCTAGCTGGAGTTCCTGAAATGTGCTGTGCTGTGTGGTTTTGGCTTTTTGGCTTGTGCTTCTCTCTGTGTTTGGTCCTGTGAAAGCAGACAGCTTCTTCTGCCATTATGGAACTTCCCCTGGATCTGTAAGCGTCAATAAATATCCCTCCATAACTGTCCCTGGTCTGGAAATTCATCTCAGCAAACGTGAAGCTGTCTACTAAAATCAGCAAGGGAAAATAGGTCAGTTCTGAAGGGACCAAACTGATGCCATGACAGGCTTCAGTAAGGCACCACTCTAACTAGGCCTAAGTTTCAGTTTCCCAGAAAGGCAGGCAGGACTTCTGGAAAGGGCCTGCCCTGACATGTGGCGGGGAAAATAGCCACACAGAGGCCGAGTCAGTTCCTGGACATGCCCAGACATGTCCCTTGGGTACCTTCTGCCCCAACCAATCAGAGATGCACAACTGTAACTGCTGCTTGCCTAGCCAATCATTTTAAAGATTACCTAACCTGCTTGAACCTTAAGAACAATCAAAAAAATACAAGTACAGTTACTGTTCAAATTAGCCAATCATGTTAGAAAAGACTAAGCTCGCTAAATTCCTCTAGCTGTGCTTAAAAGGAGCCTGTGCACTCCTCTTGGGGTTGCCATTTTGTATGAATGGTTGACCCCCACCCCATGCTGGCTGATTTTGCAGAATAAATGCTCTTTGCTTTTACATACTGTTTGAGTCTGGAGTCTTTCTTCAATGATTCTTGAACGCCTACAAGTTCCAGGTTGTCTTTTCTGTATTCTGCAACTAAAGAATGGGATGTCTTTTACAATAGTTCTGGTGGTCAACAAAGAGCAAAGCAATAACCTGTGTTGTTCTGGGGGTGCAGGAGTCTGCCTGACCAACAAGTTCCTGAGAGGTGTCCCATTATATTGGCAGTCTTACAGTTCTCAGAATTCTCAGGATTATTTCTATGAATCTTTATTAGTACTGGATTATGTAAAAATTATTGCTGGTACAAGTAAAAGTCCATATTATTTTTATTTAAGAAAGAGAGAGATTGAGATTGGGCATGCCAGGTCCTCTTGCCACTGCAAATGAACTCCAGACATATGCACCACCTTGTTTGTCTGGCTTTACATGGGTACTGGAGAGTCAAGTCCAGGCCAGCAGGTTTTGCAAGCAGGAGCCTTTAACCACTGAACCATTCTCCAGCCCCATACATAATATTCTTAATGCCTAAGAAGGAAAATATATCCCAAAAATCTATACCACAGTTATAATTATCTTTGTAAATCTTTTGTCTTTTTTGGTTGTTGTTCTTAGGGTCAAGGTATCTTATTTATCCTAGCTTTCTATAATAAATTAATTTACAAAATTAGTTTAAAATTTATAGTCCAGTATATCCGTCTTTTTCTTTGGTCATTCTTTCATTTTAACTTTGGGCATTCTTTATATGTTTTGTTAATATGTGCTTCTTTCTCTACTCCAGGTGAAGTTTGTTTTGGTGTTTGTGTGAACTTGGATCTCTTTTGCCTCCAATTACAAAATCAGTTGCTCATTACCAAAATAATTCTATTCTGTTGGTTAGTGTGCTTTACCATCTACTAACAAATGTATTTTAAACTTGGAGTACTTATAGTATATTCTTAGGAACTGTTACATCTGATTTGTTGTTAATGCAAGTTTTTATAACTTTTTTCTTTTATTAGCATATATTGTACAAAATAATGGGTTTTCCTATGATTTTTTTTCATATTTTATTTATTTACTTGAGGGGGGAGAGGGAGGGAGAATGGGTGTGCCAAGGCCTCTAGCCACTGAAAACAAACTCCAGACGCATGTGTCCTTAGGCTTCGTAGGCAAGTGCTTTAACTGCTAAGCTATGTATCTCCAGCCCCCCATGATGTTTTTATACATGTCTGTTGGATACTTTTATCATATTCACATCTCCGTTACCCTCTGCTCTCCTTCATCTTCCCAAATAGTCTTACATTTACTTTCATGTCTTATGTATATCTTTTAAATCTAGATTCAGCATATGAGACAAAATATGTACTATCTATCTTTGAGTCTGGCTTGTTTTCTTAACATAATAGATTATGTTAAGTTCCATGTATTTCCTGTTGTTAGTTACTTCACAGAACTCTTATTTGTACTGTTTTCCACATGATTACCAAAGGTAACTTTAGGCATATGAGATATTCTTATCACTTTGAATGGTATTCTTGTTGACTTCATAATTATATCTTACTTTTGTTACATGTCATATTCTATTAAACTGAACTGAAAAAATAATATTATGAGGCAAAATGATAATTCATTATGTTTGCAAAGAAAAAAATTAACATTTTTTAAAAGGACAAGGAATATCCAGGACTGTGAGACTCAAAAGGATGGATCAGCAGTATCCATTGAACATACCTTACTTGTATTCACAGATAATATTATAGCTTTTGGAAAACTGAAGCATGTATGTAAGATGGACTGCTAACATGGCTTGGAGAAGTTTTCCTTTCAAAATCAGTTCTTGTGTTTTTTTTGTTATTCTTTCTTCTGTACCCAATCTTTATTTTTAGGCAGGACGTTTTGGACAGTTAACTTATGTCCGCAATTATCAGGGAGAGCTTAAGAAGGGTGACACCATCTACAACACAAGGACAGGAAAGAAAGTACGGGTGCAGCGGCTTGTTCGCATGCATGCAGACATGATGGAGGCAAGTATCTGTTCCTGTGAAGTCATAGGTGCATGGGAAGCAAGTATACCTTTTGGTACCCTGAGTTCCACTAGAAAATTACTGCTTGATGTTTTTGCTTTTTGTTTGTTTTTGTTTTCTGAATTGTGTTTGTGTGTGTTTGTGAATGCAAGCATGTGCATCATGTCATATGTGAGGAGGTCAGTAGATAGCCTTGACTGTAGTCCTTGCCTTCTGCACCCCCCCCATTTTGTAAATATTTTATTTATTTGAGAGAGAGAAAGAGGCAGAGAAGGAGAGGGAGAATAGGTGTGCCAGGGTCTCCAGCCACTGCAATTGAACTCCAGGAGCATGCACCACCTTGTGAATCTGGCTTACGTAAGTACTGGGGAATCGAAATTGGGTCCTTAGGCTCCATAGGCAAGTGTCTTAAGCCATCACTCCAGCCCAACTTATTTTTGAAGCAGAGTCTGTCTTGTTTGCCACTGCATACACCAGGCTAGCTAGCCCACCAGCTTCAGCATTGTCCAATCTCCACATCCCTTCTTGATGTAGGTACACCAGGATTCCAGGTACTGGCACCACCACGTCTAGCTTTATGTGGCTTCTGAGGATACAAACTCAGGTTATCGGACTTGGGCTGAAAGTGCTGTACCCACTGAGCCATTTCCCCAGCCTCAGAAAATGACTTCTGGCTGAACATATGTGGTTTCCTGGATTCCTTTGTATTTAAGTGTATTGTAATTCTAACCTAGCACTTTGCTGTAGGTTAAAAAGATTGGCAGATGTTAAGAACTCTTTTTTCCAATTGGTTGTAAGTAGTTATATTTCCTCAGTAGCTAAGGTTCAAGGAAAAGGACAGTGAATTCCCATGGACTTGACAGAAGATTCAGCACTTTCCCAGGAGCTACAAAGATGCTGGCTATGATGGTGCCTGCCCATATTCTCAGCACTCAGAAGGCTGAGGCAGGTTCACAGGTCCAGCCTGGACTGCATAATGGAACCCTGTGTGGGAGTAAAAAATGAAATAAAAAAGCTACAAAGTGTAATATGCATTAGGAGAGAACTGTGGTTAAATTTGCACATAATTTTTCATATGGTTCAGTGAACTTTCTGGAAAATAGCAGTTTGCAAGGCCTGTTTAAAATAGGCTTTCAGGGCTGGAGAGATGGTTCAGGTGTTAGGTTATTTGCTTTCAGAGCCTAAGTAAGGACCTGGGTTTTGAGTCCCCTAGTACCTATATAAAGCCAGATGCACAGGGTGGCACATACATATGGAATTCATTAGCAGTGGCTAGAGGCCTTGGCACACCCTTTCTCTATCTGCCTCTTTCTCTCATAAATAAATAATTTTTATAGACTAGACTTTCTCTTTAAAATATTTTTTAAACTTTTATTTATTAGAGAGTATGAGAGAATATGGGCACAGCAGGGCGTCTAGCTACTGCAAACAAATTCCAGATGCATGTGCCATCAGGTGTATATAGCTTATTCTGGAGGAATGAACATGAGTCCTTGTGCTTTGTAGGCAAGCATCTTAACTGCTAAGCCATTTCTCCAGCCCAAGACTAGACTTTCTGTTCTTGTTGTAGAACTCTTTGCAGGACTATATAGACTCTTGAATCCACCTGAAATTTAAAGCTTCTCAAGGGAATCATCTTAGTCTTTGATTTAGGGCATGGATTGGTTCTGACTCTGCCCCAGAGTTCTGTAGTCTGCAGCTAGGCTGGCAAGAATCCTAGTGAGTGAGGTTATTCCTGCTCCTTTTCTTCCCCAGTCCAGCTCTGTATTCCAGAAGCTTATGTCTTAGCAAAGTCTCGGGAATTTTGGGTGGACACACCCAAAATTGGTCTCTTGGAAAATAAGCAGGAAACCTCAAAACTGGGCAGCCTTGCTGCTTTGTAAAATTCACAGCAGGGGCAAGCTAGAGGGTTTAGTGATCGTTTCAGCCATTTCATTGGCCAGATGCAAGGAAATAATGTGTAACAATTAAAGCCAGACGCTTGCTTGCTCACTCAACACCACAGCTGTTAGGAATGAGCTGTGAATAAGGAAGGACAATAACTAGGAGGCTTGGAGGCCTTGATGCTTTGTTTTCAGCTTTCTTGTGTTTTCTTACTGCTTCCATCTGTGAGAAATTAAAAATATTTTAGTACAATGGCCTCCATTCCTTTACCTCTGTTTCAAAACTTCCTTTCTAGGCTTTCCTTTAATATGTCTGTCGTACACAATCTCATTGTCTTTAACTATGGCAACATAGTATACTATATGCTTTTTGATTCCATAGAACTAACTTTAGAACTGTGAGGAAAGTTTTAACACCTCAAATCTTCCATTGAGTGTAAAATCTTGTCTGTTGGGAGACAGTGGTTTATGCATTCTGTTGTTGATACATCCTCTTGGCATGGTTGGTTGTAGGTTTTCACTGGTTTATTCTCTGTAGAATTAACCTGGAGAAATTCAGCATTGTTTGTGTATAATGTGTTTGTTATGCAATTACTTCATACTGTGCCTTGGTTTATGTTACTTGGTAGTATAACTGGTATCATTTCTTTATGTAGGATGTTGAAGTAGTATATGCTGGAGACATCTGTGCCTTGTTTGGCATTGACTGTGCTAGTGGAGACACATTCACAAACAAAGATAACAGTGGCCTTTCTATGGTAAGGTGTTGAATTACAAAGCTGGGCCTATTTATCACTTGAATTTCAAAAGTCTGCTTTTATATTGTGTGTTTAGTGTTAGAGAAGAAAAGCTAGATAGTTTTCATCATGGCCCTTAGTTGGTTATAACTCTTAGAATATAGATTAGACAAGGACCTGTGTAGGCTAACTTGCCTGGTTTTTCCACACACCTCCCAAGTTTAATGCAAAGGAAGAATCTTCACTAACACACACCTGGACTGTGGTTCTGGCTCTCCCTCACCCCAGCTTTTGACATCTAGGTAAGGACATTTCCTAGTCTACATAAGGCCTCTAAATACTTTTCATTAGCAGTATGACGTGATTTGTTATTGTAGGATGTGCTCACGTAGGCATTGAAGAAAACAGGTCTGTCTTATACTACCTCCTGTCCCTTGGCCAACTTATTTATATATCATCTTTTCAAGACTTTAGTAACTTTACTTGTAAAATAGAGATAGTTCCTGGTTTTCAGAGCTGTGATTGATCAAATAGATACATGTATGAAGATTGTAGAGATTTTCTGTTTCCCTTATCATTGTATATTTTTATTAACTAAAGTAGCTTATAAGGAGATGGTAGTAGCCAGTGTAGCCACAGGTGATACACACTTCAAGCGTCAGCATTTGGATTCACTGTAGTGATCATATTAAATAGCTAAGTAAATAAGCAGATAAGTCACTTTTCTGGGGGAAGGAGATCACATAATTTATTAGTATATTCCATTAATGTCTTATTTAATGCAAAACAGACCAAGGTAAATATTGTTGTGTTGTAGCACATAAGCCCATCCCTGGTATATATGATGCTGGTTTTGAATTCTGTGCTTTTGAAAAATATTTTTTAGGAATCAATTCATGTTCCTGAACCTGTCATTTCAGTAGCAATGAAGCCTTCTAACAAGGTAAGAGTTTGGTTTAACAAACTCTTTCATCCAACTCCATGCTTCATGTGGTTTCTGTGATACTGAGAGTACCTTTTCAAATTTGCCAGTTGATCCTAGTAATAATAAATCCTTAATATATTAGAGAACAGTGCTGAGCTTTTGTTTCTTATCATAAATATAAAGGAAAGACAGTTTATGAAAAAAATATATTAGAGGAAATTAATAGTATTTTAATAGTCACCATATAGCACTTTGTAGTTCTTGTATATATCATTGGCCCCTGAATGGTAAATGTATTTTCTGAAATGGTAAGTGACTTTTTTTGAAAAGATAAGGTTGTTTGTCCCAAGTTGTAGTGAAACTCCACTATAAAGTACTTCACAATGTTGGATGATTAACCATGGCTTTGTAGATTATAATACATCTTCAGATTTTGGGGTTGTCACAAAGTAAACACTGATTGTAACATTGAAAGCTTATTCCAAATACAGTTTTATATTTAGGCTTTTCAGCTCAAAACTGCTACAGTTTTGTAATTGAGTTTGGTATTATTTAGCATTTTACAAAGCCTAAACTGCTCGAATGCTCTATATTCATTTGCTTGCCACTAGAATCAATCTAGTCATGCATGAGCCCTGATTGTTTAGTCCCTAAGCTGCCTGTGTCTGTTAACTTGGCTTACTGGCACTCACTCATTCATGCATTGGGTGAAGAATTTTTGACATACTGTCTTGTGAGAACTATCATTTATAGAACATACTGGCATAAATCATCCAGTGAATGCATGATTAGTAGCTGCTACTCCATCTATTTTGAGGAACTTAGAGATTATTCCAGATCATTTCCTGGCATAGGAATGAGAAAGTTAGGGTTATAAGAAACATTAAATCATTCCATCTTCTCATAAATTTATGGAAGGACAGATTTTTGCATCTTAATTCAGGAAGATGAGGTTGCTTATTTCAAGTGGTTGTTTAAGATTTCTGGCAGGGTTAGAAATGAAAGGTGTTATACCTGCTCGTTCCTAATTCACGATAATGGAAGACGTTCAAATGCATCTGGATTTTGGTGTCCTTAGGCTGCCTATACATTTTGTCTTCTCGTAAAGCAGATTAATTTGAATCAGATAATGAAGTCTGTTAATAAAGCCTTAAGTGTTCATAGTGAAGACAGGGATAATGCTTGAGCTCAATGGAGAGTGTGTGGGTACTGCAGGGAAAAGGCAGAAGACTGATCTAAAGTCATTAACCTAGAAGCTGACCACCCCTGTATGTGCATGAGCACAATGGTCTTGAGCAAGTTCTTAACCACTCCTCACATAGTTCCCTCACCTGTAATGTGAATGATTCTTCCTAGTAGCTTTTGTGGTTAAATTTGAAATAATATATACAGAATATGTTCTATAGCTCCAAGCATGTGGTTGTAGTAGCTTTTCATACTAGTGATGCTTGTGGCCACTGTAAGAAACTGCCATAAACTGAATGGCCAGAAACAATACAAATTAGATATTTTGTAGGTGAGTAGGTCAGAGACAAAGTTCACTATGAGCTAACTTGGTCAAGCAGAGTTGTATTCTTTTCTAGAGGTTTCAAGGTGACATGTCATTGCTTCTTCATATTGTTGGCAGAATTCAGCTACCGTGGGTATATGATTGATGTCTTTGTTTCCTCACTATCACCCGTGGGCCATTCCTAGCTTACAGACGGTGCCCATTAGCTAATGGCCCTTTGTGCCATTTAAAAAAATTTTTTAAAAATCTGTAGAGAGAACAAGTTAGCGAGAGTGACAGGGAGAGATAATTGGTGCACCTGGGCCTCAGCTACTGAAATTGAACTCTGGACCCTTACACCACTTAGTGTGTGGCCTTGCGCTTGCCTCACTTTTGTGCTTCTGGCCTAGGTGGGATCTGAAGAGTCAAACATGTGTCCTTAGGTTTCGCAGGCAAGTGCCTTAACTGCTAAGCCATCTCTCCATTGCGGCACCCCACCCCACACACCATTTGTAATGCTGGCAACAGGGGGCTTGAATTGTTCTCATGCTTATTTCTCCTGCTTACTCTACCCTTGTACCTTTCTACTCACTTTTCTTCCCTGTTTCAGTAGGTCCCTTATCACATTGACAGTTCATGGGAATCTTTCTATTTACGATCTGTAACTTTGAGCACTCTGTGACATCCCTTTATCATGTAAAATAACAATCACAGAATAGGATTGGGACTTCTTTGGGGGAGATTATCCTGTTTTACATAAATATATATGATGTGTATGTTACCTTACTTAGTATGTCTGTGTATGTGTGTATGTAAGAAAGGTTTTTCAGACCATATCCAAGGAGGTTGTTTTGAAAGGGAAACATCTTAGGGTAGTGTTTGCCTTACTATTAGTTTCAATAGTAGTTAATCCTCTTGAATCTTAACTCTTGGTAAAAATGCTGTTTATATATAGTATTACCAAAATGTAACAGACTCCTCTTTCCACTTAGTAGGAAGTTTCCCACAAATAGACAGGTTTGTCAGGGATGTAGGAAAAAGCAAGAGATAATTCTTGGACTCTGTTTTCTATCTTGGTATGGAGAGAAAATCCTATTCAGCAAGCTATTTTCTGCTCTCCTGGGGATGGGGTCTAAGCTTGTTTTTCTTCTAATAAAGTTGTTGGTAGAACTAAGTGTGGCTCACCTTTATTTCTTTTTTTTTTTTAATTTTTGTTTTTAATTTATTTATTTGAGAGCGACAGACACAGAGAGAAAGACAGAGAGGGAGAGAGAATGGGTGCGCCAGGGCTTGCAGCCTCTGCAAACGAACTCCAGATGCGTGCGCTCCCTTGTGCATCTGGCTAATGTGGGACCTGGGGAATCGAGCCTCGAACCGTGGTCCTTAGGCTTCACAGGCAAGCGCTTAACCACTAAGCCATCTTCCAGCCCTCACCTTTATTTCTTTATTGCTGATGTGTTTGATTTCATTCACTAAAGTTCTTTCAAAAGTACCAGTGTTTTTCATGCTTAGCAAAATGTATAATGACTTTTCTTTTTTTCTTCTTTTGAAGAATGATCTGGAAAAATTTTCAAAAGGTATTGGCCGGTTTACAAGAGAAGATCCAACATTTAAAGTCCACTTTGACACTGAGAGCAAAGAGACAATTGTATCTGGAATGGGAGAATTACACCTGGAAATCTATGCTCAGGTAACAGTAAGTTAAGTTCAATTAAATTTATTACTATGTGTTTTGTTTAAAGTCAATGATGTAGCTAGGCATGGTGGCTTACATCTCTAATCTCACCACTGGCCTGCTGAGCCAGAAGGAGGAGTAGGATTTCAAGTCATTTTCATAGTGAGGTAAAGACCAGCCCAGGCTACATGAGACCCTGCTGCAAAGTCATAATACTAGTCTGATGAGTAAACTAACAGTGCACCTTCAAGCTTTACTCTGGCTTATTTGCAAATATGATGGACTACTTCCTCCATCCATTGTGTTAGAAATTAATTTTGATCTCCAAGTTTTTTGTTCATTGTGGACTGCTAGCTAGAATCTAAGCTAAGGGGATTTGCAACAAGACTGTCATCCATCCCCAAGCCATAACAGGCTGGGTTTAGGGAGACAACCTGCTTACTAAGTTGTAAGGCCTTTTCTTCTCAAGTCAACTCATGAAGCTCATTTTAATGTAGATAAAAGAAAGGGTGTTCTAGGTACAATCAAATGTAAACAAAAGATATGTGACTAGAAATGCTAACATGATTGCACCTCTGAAATTAGGATAGGAATCCTAATGACAAATGTATATATTATCTCAGTGAATTATGTAACAGTATGGAACTGTGCTGAAGTTTGAGTACATAGAGTAATTGATGCTAGTGTAAACTTACTTGTCTAAATTAGTATTCATGGAGCATGGTGGCTCACACCTTTAATCCCAACATTCAAAGAGGCAGAGGTAGGAAGATTACTGTGAGTTCAGGGCCAACCTGGGACTGACCACAGAGTGAGTTCCAGGTCAGCCTGAGCTAGAGTTAGACCCTAACTGGAAAACAATAAAAATAATAAATAACATGGAATTCTTTAATATCAAGTTTGTAAATATAGTTTGAATTATTATAATATGACACACATGGTCATTATGAGATACTAAAATGATTTAAGATTTATTATTCAGTTAGCTACTCTGTTTTGTTGATTGGTACTGAGGTACGTAAGATATTTAGGATTTTTCTTTCATTTTATTTTTCTAAATTAATAACACAATCTTCCCCATTCATTTTAGAGAATGGAAAGAGAATATGGCTGTCCTTGTATCATAGGAAAGCCTAAAGTTGCCTTTAGAGAGACCATTACTGCCCCTGTCCCGTAAGTATGCAATGCAATTAGACATAATGCTGAAACTGCAATGTTTTATTATGGGATATTCATAGTATTGTTACGTTACAAAGACATTTTTGTTTTTATGTACTGAGACTCTTATGGCAACTTTGTACTGTATTCAAAACATGACACAAAGTAATAGTTTGGGATGTGTTGGCTCTTTAGGCTAGATACCAATGAGGACTGGCATACCACACACATCAGTGACAAGCACTTCATTTCATCAGTGGTAGGGTCTTGGTTTATTCCAGTTGTACTTCCTTTGGGAGACGACTATTATGTTTTACTTTCGTACCATATTGTGGGTGCCAAAGAACTTGCATTTGCCAAGGAATGACCTCCTACAAAGGAAAGGGAGTTAATGCCAAGATGAGATTCAGAAAATAATAACATAGTAGGGTTTATATTTTGTTGGAGGTAAAGCAGTCTTCATAAGCAATAGCACCAAACAAATTTAGTTGCTACAAAGACAATATACTTCATTCTGATAGCCATTTGAATTTATATTAGTTCTGTGTTAGAGTCAAAACTAATACAGCAAAGCAGCCACATAAGTGCTCTTGGTTTTCACAGCATCATCATATAATGGTAAATCATGCCTTACCTGTGATGCAATGTCATGAAGTAGAACAGTATAGTCTAATTCGATAAAGTCATCATTTCTTTGCTATGGGGGAGAAAACCTGGTGTTTAAAACAGTACTATGGTAAAAATGACATTTTCATTTTTTAAATTAGCTTTGATTAGTAAGTGATTTTAAATACTCAATTAGGCAAAAATAAAAATTGACTTATCAATTTACTTATGTTTATCCTGACAGAAAGCTATTTTCTTATTTGAATAACTCTTTCCTTCAAGCTACATTTAAAATCTTTTTTTGTATTTGTTATTCTTTTTTTTTTAAATATTTTTTGTTTGTTTTTATTTATTTGAGAGTGACAGAAAGAGAAAGAGGCAGAGAGAGAGAGAGAGAGAGAGAGAGAGAGAGAGAGAGAGAATGGGCGTGCCAGGGCCTCCAGCCACTGCAAACGAACTCCAGATGTGTGCACCCCCTTGTGCATCTGGCTAACGTGGGTCCTGGGGAATCGAGCCTCGAACCGGGGTCCTTAGGCTTCATAGGTAAGGGCTTAACCGCTAAGCCATATCTCCAGCCCTGTTATTCTTTTTTAAAAATATTTGTTTATTATTTATTTGAGCGGGGGCAGATAGGAAGAGAGAATGGGCACGCCAGAGCCTCCAGCTGCTGCAAACAAATTCCAGATGCATGTGCCACATTGTGCATCTGGCTTATGTGGATTCTGGGGGATGAACCATGGTCCTTTGGCTTTGCAGGCATGCATCTTAACTGCTAAGCCATTTCTCCAGCCTGTAATTTGTTATTCTTAACAATGCTTATCTGTCAACTCTTCACTGTGGTAGCTGCTGAGGAACATGACTGGCTAGCTGGTTATGTAAGAGTCCTTACTGCTTATTGTTGAGAAAGTTGTCATTTAAGAAGTAACATGTGGCCGGGCGTGGTGGCGCACGCCTTAAATCCCAGCACTCGGGAGGCAGAGGTAGGAGGATCGCGGTGAGTTCAAGGCCACCCTGAGACTACAGAGTTAATTCCAGGTCAGCCTGGATCAGAGTGAGACCCTACCTCGAAAAAAACCAAAAAAAAAAAAAAAAAAAAAAAGTAACATGTGGCAATGAGCATTTGCATTATAAAAAAAAACAGACAATTTTCTTTTAGAAAGTTTACAATATGGGGCCTGGGGAAATAGATCAGCCGGCAAAGGACCTGAGCTTAATCCTCAACCCACAAGCCACGCTAGCCTGGATTTCCCTACCACCCACTTAAAGCTGGATGTAAAGTGACACATGCATCCATGATCCCAAAGTGCCTAGGATAATGGGAGGTGGAGCCATAAAGGCATGGGCAGTCTGACATTCATCTGCAGTCTTTCCAAAATGTTACAGTATTGATGGGTATCTAGCGAGTAGTTACAAATGCCTATGGAGAGATGTTGTTCCAGCTGCTTCACAGACTGTTGCCAACAAGCTGAAACAGGTCAGCAGGAAGTCCTTTTTCTAAAGGAGTTAACTAAAAATGTTTCTTTGCACTCAGCCTTTCTTGATTTCATTAGATTCTATTTTCCCTTTTTTAACCTCTTAAAGCTAAAATCAAAGAACTTACGACATAGTCATGTCCTAGAAAGATGCACTTCTATATAGCTGTCACCTCAAACTTAAGATGTGAGGTTATAGACCATGACTAGAAGGACTGTAAAAGAACATGATTTATCCCAAGCTAAGAACTGACTAGTTTAGTAGAGCTAGTTCAAGCATCACAAAGCAATGCTACTGTTCTTCAGACTGATCCCTAGAGGCAAAATGCCAGTCACGTCTCTAAGTAACTGAGGCGACACCATTCAGTGGAGAAAAAATGCAGAATTAGTTTCAGTGCTACATGAAGATTGCAATTTGAATACGAAATTTTGTTGCTGAGGGAAATAATCTGAATTAAACTGAGTACAAAAAGTACCAAGTTTTAACTCAAGACTTCACAGTTTGGGAAGTACAGCTTCACTTGTAGTTGTCATAGGAAGTGGTCTTTAGCAGATAAGAAAGATGAGCATCATTGAAAGTATATTATATTGTCTGTATAACTAAAGCTCAGAAGCTTTCTGTTCAAGAAAAGGTTCTGAGTAAAGCATCACAGTGATTAACTCTGGTGTGCCTGATATGGAAGCATCATCACTATGTACCTTGTGAGGGGTCAGGTCTTGATAACTGCTCATAAATGAAAGTGCCTTATGGGGGCTGGGGAAATGGCTTAGCGGTTAAGGCATTTGCCTGTGAAACCTATGGACCCCGGTTTGATTCCCCAATACCCACGTAAGCTAGATGCACAAGGGGGCATGTGCATCTGGAGTTCATTTGTAGTGGCTAGAAGCCCTGGTGTGCCTATTCTTTCTTTCTCTTTATCTGCCTCTTTCTTTCTCTCTCTCTCTCTGTCTCAAATAAATATTTTTTAATTGAAAAAAAAAGTGCCTTATGGAAGCACTTAGTTTTGCCTTGCTAGTATTAGGCTTCCCTATAAGCATGTGCCCAGGGAAAGCACATTAACCCAACGCAGTTGTTGGGAAGACAGACTGGATACGTAGGAAGCCTGTGGTTTGCTTGTAGCTAAGCCACGTGAGGTTTACAACTCTTGCCCTTCACTGGTCTTGTGACTGACATTACCTTCAAACTAGCAGGTTCAGTAATGCAAAAATGGCTATTAACTCTGTTAGCAATGTACTTTATGAAGACTACTTACCACTTGCTTGACAGTTTGAATTTTTACCATTTTATACCATGTGTCTTCAGTTGAATTCTGCCACATTATATAACCACAGGCTACCAAGGCTAGGTGCTGAACTGGCTTCATTTGTGGAGACACATTTCCAAAACTGTCTGGAGGGGAAACATTTATATGTTAAATGTAATTATTTTATGCATATACAGTAGTAACCTTTTTAGATTAAGACACATCAAAATCTAAGTCATATCTTAGTGATTATCATATATGTACAGAAACTAACTTAATTAAACCATGGGTGTATGAAATTTCCGTCCTCTTTTTTGGGTGTTGGATTAGATTTGAAATTAATATTTTTGCAAAAACCAACATATTTTCAATATGGTTAACATCAAATGATTCTGAACATAAATAATTGAAATAATTCTTAAAAGTTAAAAAGATTCATGCCCTGCGGGCATACCTGGAATATTCTGTACTTCTAGTGGTTCCTTCATGGACTTGAGTTTATGATAAAATGTGTTGTCTTCCTCATCTGGGTTCTTCCCAATTTCTCCTTCAAATGTGAAGTTGACTTCTGGTGCAGTAGCTTGTCCCATTTGAGGGTAAAGAACTTCAGCTCTACAATTCACTGCAATTTGCTATTTGAAACATTTTTAAAGAAGATCTTTACTTATTATTTTCTAAGGTAGGATTTAAAGCATCAGCACAATGGTATTATTTCAGAGCACCTTAGTTTCAGAGGCTGATGGGGCCCAGTCTTATTTTCTAAAGATGCCAAATAAACTAGGTTTAGAATCTTGTTAATTACAATCCTAGCATTTTGAGTATGTTTCACTACTGATGGGGTGTCAGATTTAGTTTGACTTTATATACTAAATCAAGACTGGTTCCGTTTGTTTTCCCATTACTTGCACTCTGCTCCAGCAATCACTGATTTTTCTTTTTCTAAATGGATAAAGTAGTCTGTGTCTAGATGTAAAAGTGAAATATTGTGGTACCGGGTTATGCTATATAAAGATGGCTATAGAGGAGCTCAAGTGCCTTTAGATAGTTGCCTTGTGTAAGTTGGCCTGTTACTCATCTGACTCATACTCAGAGGGCAACTCTCTACGATTTCAGGATGGTCTTGGTACAAATTGCAGTTCTTCCTCAAATATGTCTTATCAATAAGTTGACAGGTATGTAATTTGAAAAACCCTGATTCATTACTGACAGATCCTAAATAGTGATAGTAATTGGCCATTCCAATTGCTCATGAAAGTCTGAAAGCACTGACTTTCTTTAAATACCCAATCAAAGCCGAAGGAGAAAGGCAGGCACAAGACAATGAACATGAATTCAGTCAAATTAGCCATAAGTTCACACTGTTCTGAGTATAGAAGAAACATCTTCAGGGTAATCCGTTTGAACAGAAGTAAGGACTGTTTGTTGTACAGTCAACATTGACTCTCCTAAGCTTTGTCTATATATGGACAAGGGTTTCTTCAGAATCAAATTTTACAGCTTAGTTCAAGATCAAATCCTTGAACAAAGATGATCTGGGATATTTGTAATCAAATTTTATTTACTATAAAAGACATTTTACTTACTTTTTGGATAATTTCTTCCACAGAAAATTTAAGATGATACTTGTTTCCTCTTCCAGGAATATCCTAAAATTAAGAGAAGTGGTAGAAGAAAATAGAACAAATATTTCTAGTTAGGAGACCATTGTTGGTTGGAAAGGTGACTGGTGGGAGGAAATGAATAAAGTGTTAAATATTTTTGGTGTAATAATAGGTTTCATTATGACATTTTCATACATATAGTTGTATCATTTAACATCTCATTGCCTCTCCCACAAGGCTTACACCTTGAAAAGGCCATGTCACCAAATGTATAGCATCTAATTTAGCATGTCTGATTTTGGATTTAGATAAAAGGGGTGTGGGATGGAATCATACAAATAAGATGGGCATAGTTCACTTCTTATAATCATCACACTTTAGATCAAAGTCTGTATATAAGAAATTTTGAAGCAGCTTTTAATTCTAAAAATGACAAACAGGATATACCTCCGAAAAGCCTTTTCAAAGCCCAGTGTACCCTCCAAATAGCTTTGACTAACCTGTTTTGAGGCAGATTTTTTCCACTTTGCATCAAAATTAATAAATTGGGATTTTCACTTAATTATGTTATCTGGTTCAGTTTCAAAAGAAACTACTCCCTGTCCATTATTAAAGACTGTTAGAAGTTAAGCTTGTATCAGATAAAATAAGGGTTGCTGTCAAATTCAGTATACGTTGGATTGCTGAGGCCTTTAAACATCTAAGCCAGGGTTTGAGCCTGGGAGCAGGGCATTTGAGGCTCTCACTGAGGCAGCTGGTCTGGTGATTAAAGCTGGCAGCAGCCCACAGTGCTTTTATAATCTGACTTTGGAAACCAGTTTCTCTTTTGTTTCTCCAGGCTGTTGGGGCAAATGGTCTAGGAAGGATTGGTCTTAAATTTGGGGCAGTGGAGAGTTGTTGGGAAACGCGAGCTATCTATCCTGGGTCAAGACTGTAGTAATAGATGTGACTATAGCAGTTTCAAGACCTCATAGAATGGCTCCTAGACGTCTCACTGGGGAACTGTAAAACGCTCACCCTGTTTACTTTCCCATTTCCTTGAAATAGTGTGCCTTGGGATGGAAACATCAGTTCTGGGCCATCTGGAGGCCACAGTGTAAATGTTCCCCAGGAATGCTAATCTCTGGGGCGGCTCCCGGCCCCGGCCCGCGCCCTTTGCCTGCTGCCGACTCACCTCCTTGCTGGCCTGCTGGACGGTCTGCACCTGAAACACCTTATGGGGGGTCCCTTGCTGGTAGTTGATGCAGTTTTCAGCCACCGAGGCCGCCCGAGAGGCTGCATAGTGGGTTGGAGGGATCTCCATTTCCATAGTGCTGGGGCCAGGCTTCTGTGGCTCAGGGACCGCTGTCCGTGCAGCTGGCGCCTGCTCGCCTGCTCCGGAGCGAGGCAGGCAGGCGGAAAGGCTGGCACGCCTGGCTGGGGCTGGGCGTGCGCGATCCAGCTCCTTCCCGCCCTCTTCCTCCTCCGGCTCAGAAAGCCTCTGCTGGACTGGGCCCCGCCCCACCCGCCCGCCAGCCACTGCCGCCAACGACTCCAGGCTAGGGCCACTCCCAGCTGCCTCCAGTCAGGCTCCCTGCAGGTGTGGGAGGCCGGCCTCTGGCTGTGCGGAAGCGCGGGGCAGGGCTGTCTGCCTTGTCGTTTGTTGGGCCTCTTGAGGCCAGGCTGGCTACTTCTCTTGTAGACAGCACAGCTTTGATCTCCATCAAATAGCCTCACACAGGGCAAGGTGCAAGGCGCTCTAGTGTGAGTCACCCCTTCCCCTTCCCATTGTGAGCACAGGACTCTTGCATGCTCATCCAGGTCTCCTGTGGAGTCTGTTCTGCTTGAATCCAGATGGGAGAACCTGAAAACTGATACTGAATTGGGGAGTATAGTTCGGATCAGAGGGATTTGTAGGGGATGGGGGTGGAAGTCTCACTCAGTGCAGGCCGACCTGGACCACACTCTGATTTCAGGTTGGCATGGAACACACATTGATCCATTAACCTCAGGGTTAAAAGTATGCACAACCACACCCGGCTTAGAGGAAATTTGTAAAATTATCCAGCACCCCCATCACACCCCTTGAGCATTTAAGTTAGTGTTTGTGTTAATTTATTGATGTTAGTGTTCTTTGGATGGTGTCCTAAAAAGAGTGGCTAATTATATTCTAATATATTGTAATATTCTAATTATATTCTAATCACAAAAGCACTTCTTGCTGGTAATGAAACTTTAAGTTTTACAAGTTCTTAGTGACAGCTACTGCAATGCAATGTATTCCAGGTCAGATCAGTGAGTAGTGGAGAGTGAGCTGCCCAAAGTTGCCATTTGAAGCCTCCTAAATTCAGTCAGAGATCAAAGCTAAAAGCAAAGATTGTGGCATAAAGGCATTTGCCATAGCCATACCAACTTAGGTTCTCTTAAAACTAATTATTACATTAAGAGCCAGGTGTGGTGATGTACACTTTCAGTCCAGTCACTGGGGAACCAGAGGTCAGTGTGAGTTCAAGGCTAGCCTAGCTCCAGCTAGAGTGAAATCCTACCTCAAAAGAACAAAACAGAAAAAACCCAGAAAGCTAATTATTAACATAAAAAGAACCTTATACACTTGTGTAGATACTGAATTACAAGAACCTAGTTGCTATCTTTGGGTCTTTGAAATCTTGGTTATATACTACAATAGTCCATTATCCTCATATTTCAATAATGTATAGATTATCTTGAACGTTATTGTGGGTTGTCTGAGATCAAGTAATCTGTAATTTTACATAACTACGAACATAAAATGAAGTAAAAATGCCTACAGCATATAATTAGCATTTCTATAAAATAAAAATAAATGTACAAATCAGAGATAAACAACAAATCTCCTTAAATTTAGTGTGACTAGATGTTTTGTCAGAATTGCCTTGTACAGTATATAACAGTGTTCTGATTCCTGGGCAGAGCTGCTTTTGCCTCTAGCATGTGCCACTGCCTGAGCAGTCTTCATTGTCAGAACTTCTGCAAAGTCTGTCATGCAAGGCCCACTGAGAGCATCCATGGAATACATCACTCATGAGTGAAGTCACTCTGTGTTCTTTCCTCATTAGCAGTCTAGGAAAAAGAAATGGTTGATTAAGAGCATTGCTTTTGTTTTACAAGTCTTGGCTTTGATGTACTAGCTGTGTCATGTTGGCCAAGTTACTCAGCCTCTCTGGCCCTTAGCTTTCTCTGTAAATGCTTACAATCAGAACTGCTGGGTGAAAAATAGGGAAGACAGTCCACATAAAGCTTGACAGTTAATGGTCCATTATTTGCCTCCATGTCAATCATAAATTCAGACGTGTTCTCAAACTGGGGGTTCCTTGGCTATGAGTGGTCTTCCACAGCAGTGCTGTGTAGAACTCAGCTGTGGTGGAAGGCCTGTCCTGTGCAAGACAGTGGTCACTGTGCTGCCCGTGTCCATATCCTTAAACAAGCACTTGAGTAGTGCAAGAGTAACTGAAGTTATTTAATTTAATTTAATTTTGATTAGGTCTATCCATGATTAGCTATTGCCATATAGACAGTACCCAACTAGACTTTATTATATTCTTATTAGATTGAAAACCAGTTTTAAACTGTCTCATAGAGAACTTTGTGTACCTGACAGTATGCCAGTGTTCTGCAGTTTTAAAAAAATCCCTTCAGAATAATTCTGTGGTAATTTTTGGCACCTGTTTCCCCTTCTGCTTTTCTTCTCTTGGTTCTCCTCCTAGGAGAATTAAGCTTTTCTCCATTTTGATATTTTATTTATTTATTTCACAGAGAAAGAGGGGGAGAGACGCAGAGAGAGAATGGGCGCACCAGGGCCTCCAACCAATGCAAATGAACTCCAGACATGTGTGCCACCTTGTTCATCTGGCTAACATGTATCCTGGGGAATTGAACCTGGATCCTTAGGCTTTGCAGGCCAACACCTTAACCACTAAGCCATCCTGAAGCTCTTGGCCACAGGGAGATTATTAGAAAGCAGTGCATCAAGCTGGGCACCATGGTGGTGCACACCTTTTATCTCAGCACTAGGGAGGCAGAGGATCACCCTGAATTCAAGGCTGCCCTTAAATTACATAGTGAAACCCTACCTTCAAAAACCAAAAAAGAAAAAGCAGTAAATCAGACACATTTACACTTGGGCTCTTTAGAACACTGCCTATCCCAGGCTCACATCTATCACTTTCAAACCTATATGTAGGGACACACGTGCCACTAACGTTCGTTAGTCAGCAATTATTTGTAGATACTTTTAAGTTTTTTTTTAATTTTTACTTATTTATTAGAGAGACAGAGAAAAGTAGGCAGGTAGAGAGAGGATGGGTGCACCAGGGCCTCAACCACTGCAAATGAACTCCAAACACATGTACCACCTTGTGCATCTGGCTTATGTGGGTCCTGGGAAATCGAACCTGGGTCCTTAGGCTTCACAGGCAAGCGCCTTAACCACTGAGTCATCTCTCCAACCCTATCTGTAGATACTTTTGAAAGCCACTGCCCTCTTCCATCTTAAGGTTTCAAATTAATGAAAGAAATGCCTTGCAAACTGTATTGAATCATGACATATTTTCCCTATGAAGTGCCTGTGAACCTTTGTCTAGATGTTTAATATGTGTGTAAAATAGTTATTCTTGGGACTGGGGAGATGGCTCAGCAGATAGTAAGTGCTCACCACTTAAGCCTGAGTACTTGAGGTCAATTCCAGATCTCATATAAAAAGTGGAAAGCTGTGGAGGGTTTCTGTAATGCCCACATGCTGATAGTGACATGGGAGGCTGATAGTGACATGGGAGGCTGAGATTAGAATTTCCCAGAAGCGCATCACAAGGACAGCAGAGAAGAACAGCAGCAGAGTGAGATCTAGAGAGAAACTCCACCTCACATGAGTTGGAAAAGGAAGAAACAGCCTAAAAGTTGTCCTCTGACTAACACATGCACACACATACACAAAATATTTTTAACGAAGTTATTTTCTCCTTTGGTGATTTGAAGCCAACACTGACCTGAGTCTGCATGTATTTTTGTGTGGGGGTGTGTGTGTTTATGGGTGGGTACATATTTGCACATGCAGGTGG
The DNA here is from genome assembly GCF_020740685.1 of Jaculus jaculus. Taxonomy (NCBI): domain Eukaryota; kingdom Metazoa; phylum Chordata; class Mammalia; order Rodentia; family Dipodidae; genus Jaculus; species Jaculus jaculus. The sequence continues at coordinate 67,205,103 of NC_059112.1, forward strand.
AGACCAGAGGACAATTCTTTGAGACAAAGCTTCTCACTGGCCTGGAGCTCATAGATTAGATTAGAATGGGTGGTTAGCAAGCTCCAGGGATTCACCCGTCTCTGCCTCACCAGCATTGGGATTACAGGCCCAGCAGTTACATGGGTCCTGGGGACCAAAGTCAGGTCCTTGTGTGTGAGAGACAAACACTACCAACTCAACTGAGCTGCTTCCCCAGCTCCTGTGCATACCTTTTTGAATGACATTTTTAGGCTTCTTGCTATCGTCTTGCCATTAATCATTATCAAGTGTTAATTGTTGTATCATCTGAGTCTAGAATTCTCAGCTAGTAAAATCAAATAGACTGTATCTGAATAAATCAACTGAAGTAATCAGAACCCTATTTTAAAGTTATGTCCTTGGTTAGTACACTGTATAACAGTGAAGGAGGCATTCCCAAAGGAGTCTTAGACTGAACTTTCCATCTTTCTTTACATTTATTTATTTGCAAGTAGAGAGAGATAGAAGAGAGGCAGACAGAAAGAGTGGGCATGCCAGTGCCTCCAGCTCTGCAAATGGACTCCAGATGCCTATGTCACTTTGTGCATCTGGCTTTACATGAATATTGGGGAATTGAACTCAGGTCATTAGGCTTTGGAGACAAGAGCCTTAACTGCTGAACCATCTCTCCAGACTTCTGAACCTTCTGTCTTAATTACCTGACTTTGTTATTTAGAAATCCAGAACTAGCAGAATTTAAACTATGTATTGCTTTGATAGTATGTATCAGTGTCATCCTGAAGAAAGAACAGAAAAGAGGATTCTTTTTAATATAACTTATATGATGGAATTTTATACTATAGCTATCATATTCAAAGGAAAAAGTAAAAAAATATGAAATATGAATATTGGTTAAATTAGGAGTTCCTTCATTGCTTTGTTGGTTTTACCATGCAGGTTTGAGTTTACACACAAAAAACAGTCAGGTGGTGCAGGCCAGTTTGGAAAGGTGATAGGCGTGCTGGAGCCCCTGGACCCAGAGAACTACACCAAATTAGAGTTTTCTGATGAAACATTTGGGGCAAATGTTCCAAAACAGTTTGTGCCTGCTGTAGAAAAGGTAAATTTTATCAGTGTTTTGTTGTATTTTTACTCATTTTAAATCAATTGTTTGATACTATATTATGTTTTTATCACATTGTCACTGTCCTGATTCTTTTAACTGTTAAGCTTTCTACTAATTTAGAATCTTCAGTTAAGTTCAAGAGTTATTAGTACACGATCAATAATATGATCATGATGGGAAGTTATTCTCATAGTCATGAATTAAAAGGACTGGATTGATTATAATCAGCTGTTCAAATGCATAGGCAGCCTTAGGGTTTTGAGAATTTTAGGTGTGTACTTTTGTAGCAGAATGATCATTAAGATTCCCAACACCTGGGTACAGTTGTCACTTTTGTAACTGATTAATATACTTGGTAAATGAAGGTTCAGAACTAGTTTTTAATTTATAAACTTAGAGTAAAACATGTAGACCTGCACCCTTCAAAAACTTGAAGTCAGACAAGATTGCAAGGCATTTACTTGGGAAATTCTGAATGCCATTGCATATGTAAAAAGGTAGTGTTTGCTTCATTGGGGCTGTTGAACATTATGAGCAATTGATTGTTTTTGTGGACAACAGGTTATGATTGTGGTTTCAGAGGTGGGTAATGTTCTTATTTTAAGACAACACCTTGCTGCCCACACACTTAATATCTTGTGTCTCCACATTTCATGAAGAGGAAGGAGAACCTACATATTTTTTTTCATACATAATTTGTAGTTTTGAAATGTCAGAAATAGAAAGTACTATATATGCAGCTATGACTGGATTGTAGGAGTTCCATATGAATGAAAATGAAGTGTGAACTTTCAAACTGTACTCTTCAGATCTGTGCAGTTTATTCTATCGGTTATTCCTTACTGAAGCTGTCTTTTAAAACTGAATTGCATTTGGAAGAATGAAATTCCTTTTAACTTCTAGTTGGTTGTATACTATAGTGACCTGCCAATGAAGCAAAGCAGCATTGATGGGCATGTTAGTAAGATTCTGGGATATGGTTTTTTCTTAGGACATACCATAATTTTGCCTTTCCTGTTTCCTCACTATGAAATTAAAATCACACTGCCTCTGTAATGTAATTATTAGAGCTAAGTCATTCCTGACACTGAGGTTATAGACAAGTGATTATTTTATCAGCACTCTTAGCCTCCAGCTGGCCTACACCTTTAGGTAATAATATACTTCTAGGGAATTACTCACCTAGATGTCACTGTAATGAAACTTATATAGGAAAAATACTGAACTGCTTCAAAATTCTTTGAGGGATGACATAGACAGCATGTATCACAAGAACAGTACACTTCTGAACAATGAACTGATTGGGCATTGTGGCTGTTGCTCTGTAAGTGATTCTACTCATTGCAGAAGTTGTGCTCATTTGTTAATAGGGGTTTTTGGATGCCTGTGAGAAGGGCCCTCTTTCTGGTCACAAGCTCTCTGGGCTCCGATTTGTGCTGCAAGATGGAGCACATCACATGGTTGATTCCAATGAAATCTCTTTCATCCGAGCTGGAGAAGGTGCTCTTAAACAAGGTATGCTGTGTCCTCCTGGCACCCGCCAGATCTGTTTTTCCTGTTAGACCCTGAGAGATTCAGAGGGCAGTGCTGTTTTTAATCTCTACCCAGAGCACTGGGTACCACAGCCAGGGGATACAGTAACAGACAAGTATGGATCGAGTTGAAGTGAGGGTACACTACTACATTTTATTTCTTGCCAAAAGCAAAGCCTACCTTGTTCTTCTAACTTATCTGTTGCTGCTGCTACCAGACAAGTGAGTCCAGATGAAATTTTTTAAGCTTATCATTTGTGTATATACTTTTGGAATAGCCCCCATCCATCTGTCTATCCACCCATCCCTCCCTCCCATAGAGCTGTAAAGGAGAATGTTTATATTTAACTAATAAACTTAACTTTTCTTTTTTGTTTTGTTTTGCTTTTAAACCCAGCCTTGGCAAATGCCACATTATGTATTCTTGAACCTATTATGTCTGTGGAAGTTATAGCCCCAAATGAATTTCAGGGACCAGTAATTGCAGGTATTAATCGGCGCCATGGGGTCATCACAGGGCAAGATGGAATTGAGGACTATTTTACACTGTATGCAGATGTAAGTACTGTTGGTTATGTAAAAGCCTTGTGCTTATTTTTTGTTTTTATTTGGTACTGTTTGTTTGCTTGCTTGCTTTTTTTGTTTATTTATTTGAGAGCAACAGAAAGAGGCTGGTAGAGAGAATGAGAGAATGGGTGTACCAGGGCCTCCAGCCGCTGCAAACGAACTCCATACACATGTGCTACCTTGTGCATCAGGGACAACGCACGTCCTGGGGAATCAAGCATTGAACTGGGGTCCTTAGTCCTCATAGGCATGCACTTAACCACTTAAGCCATCTCTCCAGCCCTGTTTGATTGCTTTTGAGACAAGGTCTTACACTGTAGCTAATGCTTGCCTTGAACTCAGTATGTAGTCCATATTGACCTTGAACTCACCACAATCCTTTTGGTTCTGCCTTCGGATTGCTGGAATTACAGATGTGCCTTACTTTTTTTTTCTCCTTTAAAGGAAGGCAGTAAGTAAGCTTTTGCTTTTGAAAATTGTAACGCAAATTGACACATTTTGCCTTTTTAAGTTTATCGTTCCTATTTTTGTGGCAGTGTCTGTAATTTGCTTAGATCAACCCTTATGTGCAAAGGCTAAAAATCAGATTCACTGTATCTTGTCCTTCTGTGCATTTGCTATTTTCTTAGATAAAGTTATTTTTCTTTTTCATTTTAGCTTTGTTTGTATAGCCGCTTTATCATGTTATCTCTAATTAACAAGGATGGCGTTTAATTCCCTTACCTGTACCTGTCTTGATGTGATCACATTACACAGCACCCCCAACAAGACACTGCCATCAGTAAAATACCCAGAGGGCTGGTGCCACCCAGCACTACACAGCACGATTGCTTCCAGGGCTCAGTCCCCAATACCACCAAAGGGAAAATAGTATTTAGTGGAAACTCATATTAATATTATTGTAGAAAACATTTTTGAATGGTAGAAAGCAGTGTGGGGATGAGGAGGGAAGGCTATCAATGTTGTCTGCTCTGTGAACCTGAAAGATTTGTTTTCTAGATGTGTCTGTCAAAGGAGATAATTTTCAAATATGATTTCAAGTGGAATAATACACAAGTGATTTTAATTGTTTTGAACATAAAGTTGTCCATAGAAATCTAAATCTAAGGCACTAAATGGCTAATACATCCCTGTGTTTTTCTCAAATATCTCAACAAATAGTGCTGAAATATCTCTGTTTTTTTAGGTTCCTCTAAATGAGATGTTTGGTTATTCCACTGAACTTAGATCTTGCACAGAGGTAAGCAACCTTAAAATGGAATCTGAACTTCAGTATAGTACTTTTCAAAAGAACACCCTGTAAAATAATTGAGTTTGTGAAATCCTGGCTCTATATAACTTGCTAGTTGTAAACAAGTATCTCTCCTTGTTTTTCTTTTGAACTAGGGAAAGGGAGAATACACTATGGAATATTGCAGATATCAGCCGTGTTTACCATCCACACAAGATGACCTCATTAATAAGTATTTGGAAGCTACAGGTCAACTTCCTGTAAAAAAAGGAAAAGCTAAGAACTGACTTTACTTATTGAAGTCCCTATAATAGAATCTGCAAGTGATAGAAGTGAATTAAGAGTCCTGAAAAACATTTTGGAAGTCCTACTATTTTACAAATATATATATATAAAAATAATTCTATGTATATTTCAATTGTATTTGCCATTTTTATAGTTTATTGAAAGACTTAAAAGTAAAATAAGATCGTTACTGAAATGCATCTAATATTTATTTAAGGGAAGAAAGACTAATTTCAGTTTAGAATGTGTATAGATTTACTTTCCAAATTGTTAGAGTCAGGGTCTGGCTGTGTAGCTGAGGCTAGCCATACTCACGATCCTCCTGCTGAGTGCTGGAATTACGCGTGGGCAGCACCATGCCGAAGTGCCCAGTTATTTTATTTTTTTATCATGAGGATTTCCAATAGAGAAGAGTTGGGGAAACAGTATAAGAATACAGTAAACAATTTTATAACAGTCCGTTTATCAAATAATTTGCTACAGTCTGTGTCTCATACATTGTCTTAGAAGAACATGACATTGCTTGGAGTGTCAATGAGCAGGCTTTTCTGTTTAACAGTGGAATCCTTGTGATATTTCTAGATCTTCATTGGAATGTTAAATACTAGCTACATTTCTAGCTCACATCTATGGCTGATTGCCCATTTATGGCTTCTGCAAATTTATACTCTATTTAGGAGTACTGTTATTCACAGCCTTATGTTATATAAAAAATTCTTAAATACACTGTTCTTATTTGTGTTCATAGTCTGATAAAATATAATTGCTTAACCTTAAGTTTGTCCAGCCAGGCCAGATGACTGAATGAGTGCAATAGTGGCAAGTCTGTTATGGGGGAAACCAACCACTCTCTAATTGGACTGGGAAGCAAGCCTGTTTCCTGGGAGGGAATACATGTCTGTTGCTGAAAGCCTAATTTAAAGCCTATGGCAGGGGTGATCATGGGCCGAAGAAGTATAACTCCTGCTCTTGTATGGTCAAATGCCCTATAAAGTTCATTCCCATATATTAATACTTCTATCACTTTTGGTTTGAGAAGCTTCTCTTTTCAGATGGGTGGTGACTACTGGGATAACCTAAAAGGCACTGCAGTGCCAAGAAGTGACAGAGGAGTATTCAGCACTGAAACATCTCTGTCATTTCTTCCAAGGCTCAGGAACCATCGCAGAAGAGGTGGCAGGAAGAAAGTAAGAGCCAAAGGAAGGGTATGACCGCTTATGATATAGTCGGTCAGATACAAATTGCTTTTGATATCCATGACCACACAGTGCCTAGCACTACCTTCACAAGAACCTCATAATAGGAGGAAAAGATGATAACATCAAAATAAAAGAGAAACGAATTGAGAGGGGGAGAGGATATGATGGAAAGTGAATTTGTGAAGGGGAAATAGGGGGAGGGGAGAGAATTATGGTTGATTATAATTATGAAAGTTGTCAATAAATAAGTTTAAATATGTATATACATATATTATTGCTGCCCAATTGGTTCATTTACATGGTAAATGATGATTGTTGAATTTGAGTCTATTAGAATTTATCATGTATTGTATTCTTTGAAATTGTGAAAGGACAGCTGTTAAGCTTTTGTGTTCAGAAGTTAGATTTTTTCCTGCTGTCCTATCATCTTTTTTCAAATTTCTTCATCCAAAAAAAGTATGTGATGCCATATTCATATCTTAGCTTCCCTTAGTGTATTACCTGTACTAGATGATAGAAATAAATTATTTTAATTTTTTTTCGTTTTCTCTTTTCTTCTTATCTTTCAAGTCCAGCTCTTTGTTTTCTTGATTTATAGATTTTACTTTATAATTTAAGGATTCTAGGAGAAAATATTTTCATAAAATTTAGCAGTCAATTTGGCTATTAAGAATAATCAAGGCCTCAGATAGCTTAGCATTTAAGGCATTTGCATGTGAAGCCAAAGGACCCAGGTTCGATTCCCCATTACCCACATAAGCCAGATGCACAAGGTATCACATGCATCTGGAGTTCATTTGCAGGGGCTAGAGGTCCTAGCATGCCCATTCTCCCTCAAATAAACAAATTTTAAAAAAATAAACAAAATAATAAATTTGGACATGTTTGAATTTGTTGAATATTCTGGCTATAAAGTTACAGCGTCAAGAAAGATTCTATGTATCTATTATCAGCATTTCATCAGCAATGATGTCCTTCCCCCTTCCACCTGCCACAGGAAACACGCATATGAGCATAGAGGACATCCAGTGTTCCCGTCTAGCCTCCACACAGGCATGCACAGAGCCCATGCATCTGCATGCCCATGCACCACACATGCAAAAGAGTTGCCCATTTCAACTTCTAGATAGTCATATCCACTAAAATGCTTGCAGGTGGTTCCAGCATATACTCAGTGTTAAAGATCACTGAGGTCTTACTGCATGAGACCTAGGAGAGGAAATTAATGATGTCTGCAGCTCACATGTCTCATGTCATGTTGGCTCTTCAAATGATGACTGGTTTTAAAGACATCAAGTTTTCTGTGCTGGAAAGATAGCTTAAGGTACCTTAAGGTGCTTGCCTTCAAAGCCTAAGGACCCAGATTCAATTCTCCAGAACCCATGTAAGCCAGATGCACATGGTGGCATATCTTTAGTTCATTTGCAGTGGCTAGAGGCCCTGACACACCCATTCATTCCCTCTTCCTCTTGTGAATAAATAAATAAATATAAAATATAAATAAATGTTTACAAAGTCAAGTTTTCTATTTTTCCTCTCTGCTTACTCTTAGATTATAGTTTGTGAAATCAATAAAATTTAGATAGTTCTAGGGCTGAAGGGATTGCTCAGTGGTTAAGGTGCTTGACTGCAAAGTGTAAGGAGCCAGGTTTGATTCCCCAGGACCCACATAAGCCACTTGCACAAGGTGGCATATGAGTCTGGAGTTTGTTTGCAGTGGCTAGAGTCCCTTGTGTGCCCATTCTCTCTCTCAGACTCTTTCTCTCTCTCAAATACATAATTTTTTTTTAATTTAGATCTGAAATTTAGTATTTATTTTAATGTTTCTCAAATATTTATTAGTCTTAAGTTTGGCAGCCCAGGAAGGAGTAAATTATGACGTGTTGGAATGTGTTCCTTGTAGAAGATGGTTATTTGCATTGCTAAAACTAAATTGGGAAGTAGTCTTCAGATTAATAACACAGCAATGCATCATTGAATAAGTTAACTGTTTTCACAGAAACTGTATGTAGCTTTTCTTTATTTATCCCTTTACATATGTACCAGGGAGGATATTAGGTGGCAATTATACTTTGAAAGTTAGAAAGGTCACAGGACACAGAATAAGAAGTTTCCAAACTAAGAAAAGTTAGTGTGATAAAGGGAGACCAGAGAATTATCCATCAGCTCTTAGCAGGAATAGCAGAGCCAGAATGAGATAAAGTGCCTCAGATTAACTGTCAGGGTAACGAAAAGAGGATTTAGGGAATTTAGTTTTACATTCCATGCCAAGACAGATAAAATGCTTGCTCTTTTGTTAGCTAGGGAAATCAATGTCAATAAAATCAAGTTAGCAGTGTTAAGAGTTGTGGTGTTCTAATAATGTGATTGAACAACTTTTAGTTTTAACTTTGGTGGTCTTATAGATTAGATAATTTTGTGTACTGTTTGTATGTAATTCTTCATAATCTGTCATGCTGAAATAAGCCTAAGGGTTACTTAGAATTATGGTCACATTTGTGAGCTTAACTTCACAAGTAGCAAATGCCTTCTTGAGAATAAGATCTTAGAGAAGCTGAAACACTGTAAAGGTCCTTTTCTAGTTTGTAATGTTATTAAAGAATAAAGGATACTGAGTGTGCTTTACTAATGCTCTATTTTTGTTGTGTATGTTTTCGTGTGTGTGTGAATGCAGGCAGTGCATGTGAGGAGGTCAGAACACAACTTTCACATGTCAGTCCTCATGTTCCTGCTTTGAGGCATAATCTCAATGTCTTCACTTCTACTTGCACCAGGCCCACTAGCCTCAGGACTTGTGGCAGATTCTCCTGCCTCTGACTGGAATTAGAAATGTCTTCCACTGGTGTCTGGTTGTTTTTCTAGGGGTGATGGAGTTCCAAGCTCAAGTACTCACGCTTGCATAACAAGCATTTTACCCAGTGAGTCATTTCCCTAGCCCCATCCTGGGACCTATTTTCAAAGATCCTTTAGGGAACTTCAACTAGAAGAATTTCGCTTTATTTTGGTTGTTTTTTTTTTTTTTTTTTTGAGAGAGAGGCAAAGAGAGTGAGGGGGGAGGGAGGAGGAGAGAGAGAATGGGTGTGTCAGGGCTTCCACCTGCTGTAAATGACCTCCACACACATGTGCCACCCTGTGCATCTGGCTTATGTGGGTCCTAGGGAATTGGACCTGGGTCCTTGGCTTCACAGGCAAGTGTCTTAAACCACTAAGCCATCACTCCAGCCCAGCAGTGTTGTTGTAAATAGAAAAATAAATAATTTGATCTGTTTTTAATTTTGTAAGAATCCCTGTCTAAATTCTTTTTAAGCTTTTCCAGTGATCTAACAGTGCAGATGAAATCATAGCCGCCACCTGTGTAGTTACTTTTGTCTTCCAGAGAAACTATATGGAGCAGTACACTGTGTATGGAAGTTTTGAGGTAACAACAGCAAGGCACTGTAGCATTGCTAAACTGGGGTGTTGGGTATCTTATAGTAACTGCATTTTTAGCCTTCAGTATTTTCAACTCAGGATGGGCTTAATGTGACATCACCCCACTAAAAGTCAGGGCACATCAGTGTACTATTTAAAGATTTATGCTCCCTAGTCCATTCCTGGTCAAGGGACACTGACATATGTGTTTCGTGACATTATAATTTTGAGAGGCAAATGATGGCAGCATTTCCTGGATCAATTTTTCCTGCTTTGAAAAGGTACGTCACTGAAATGGATTATGGTACATAGACTGTTGGCTTTTATAGACTCCTTGGGCCAAAGCTGGGTCCAGCCTGTCTTATAAATAAAACTTGTAAAGGTGGACTACCCTTTCAGTTGCATTGGTATTTCCCTTAATGCCATATGCAGAAGCTTTGTGATGTGAGACTCGATTGTCTGTGGGAACTCAGCACAGTGTAAAATTTAATTCTGGCTCAGCACAAATTTTGTCTATCCATACAAAGGTTTACAAGCATGTCTTAATTTTTAGAAATACTTATTTTAAAGTTAATATCAAGGTAAAAAGGAATACTTGCTTAAAATAATAAAATATAGTAAAATTCCTTAAAACAGTAATTTGCTACAACTTACTTTCCTTAGGTATGTTTGTTGACATAGTAAGTAGGAACAATTTCTCAATAAAATTAGCTATAATATGTTCAGGATAATGAGAAATAAAAATTCAGAGCCCAGCCCCCCCCCTTTTTTATTTTAGAAAGAGAGAATTGGGCCTCAGCCATTGCAGTTAAACTCTAGACACTTGCAACCTTGCACTTACCTCATCTTTGTGCATCTTCTGGCTTACCTGGGATCTGGGGAGTCGAACATAGGTTCTTAGGCTTCGCAGGCAAGTGCCTTAACTGCTAAGCCATGTATCCAGTCCCAGTCCCTTTTTTGATTTGAACAGCAGTTCCTGGTTTATCTGCAGCATGAACTGATTGATGGATTTTACAGGTCAGGATGGAAATTCTAAGGACCATGCGTGGACTGCTCAGCCTTGGACAATTTGACATCCACATACTCAGCTGAACACATATAATTGAAAAACAGCTATCACATATTGAATCCCAGGCTTTCTTATGTTACTGCAATGCCTAGACCTTTGTGCTCATGCTATAGTCGTGACCTTGTCTAATAGAGTCATTTTGTCTAGAATATAGACATTAGTCACATAGTCATTTTGTCTAGAATATATACATACACAGACACACACACACAGGGTTACTCTGTGTTGTCATATATACACAAGCAGATCTTTTCCTTTTTAAAGCTTTTATTTTTATTTGAAAGCAAAGAAGAGCTGAGTGGAAGTGAGGGATAGAATGGGCACGCCAGGACCTCCAGTCACTGAAGATAAATTCCAGATGCATGTGTATACCCTTGTGCTTATGTGAGTCCTGGGGAATCAAACCTGGGTCCCTTGGCTTTGAAGGCAAGCGCTTTAACTGCTAAGCCATATCTCCAGCCCCAAACCTTTTTTTTTTTTCTTTTAGAAGTTACTAAGTTTGTTGTTGGTGGCATAGCTGATCCTTCCTCAGTTCCAGAAGCTTCTGGAGCTTGTAGCTCTTGACAATGATACTTCACTTTCAGTGGTTTGCCAGGGTACCAGACCAAGTGAATACGACAAGGAATGATTTCCTAGAAAGTAAAGTTCTAAATATTACAACCTGTAAAAACTGAAGGTAAAAACAATTAGACATGCAATTTTATATTTTACCTGTGTTGAGAATTCATGAAGTAGAGCAGTATAATCAAAATCAATTGCACCATCATTAGTTTTCTACAGGAAGAAAATAAGTGTTAAAATAATGCATACTATGGTTGCATTATATGTGTTCAGAATTTGGAAGCCTGAGCCCTACATGTTCTTATGGGAGGTGCCACAGCTCTCCTGCTGCATGTTAGATTGCAGCCTCACTTTGATAGCATTCTGCTTCAACTAGAAGTGGATTCTTCTTTTGGTTTTATCACTCAGTTCTATGGCTGGATATCTTATACCTTTTCTCTCTGATATTTATAGTTTGTTTAGGGAGGCTGAAGTCAGTGAAAATAGGGATAACCTGTCAGCAACCTTAGAATCTAAAGTCTGTAAAGCACTTCTAATTGTTAGCCCTACAATACTAGGCAGATAAACAAGATTAGGGGAAAGGCTATGTGCTAGGCACTTGATACCTATACCTGTGTGATTCTCCTGTGCATCTCACAAGCTGATTTGACTGGAGAGGTGAGTTGAGGTACACAGCTAGCATGTGACAAATGGCAGACCCAGACCTGCCTAACCCCACAGTGTACATTCATATGACATGAAGCTCTGCTGTAATGTTTCTACTGCCTGGCATTAGCTAATTTGATAGATGCTTTGGAAGGCAATAATTGTCCTCACTTCTTTTTCTGATTTCTGTAAATTTTGTTAGTAACTACATCCGTTTTCTATTTTCTTCTTAATATTTCCTTATTTTGTTATATGTTAGGGTGATTTCTCTTTAATAATATTTTTTAACCCAGTTTGAGATATACTTTTAGCTGTATACCAGGTTTTCAATGGGACTCCTAAAGAATTTTTTTTTTTTTTTAATTTATTTGAGAGCGACAGACACAGAGAGAAAGACAGATAGAGGGAGAGAGAATGGGCGCGCCAGGGCTTCCAGCCTCTGCAAACGAACTCCAGACGCGTGCGCCCCCTTGTGCATCTGGCTAATGTGGGACCTGGGGAACCGAGCCTGGAACCGGGGTCCTTAGGCTTCACAGGCAAGCGCTTAACCGCTAGGCCATCTCTCCAGCCCGCCTAAAGAATTTTAAAAAGCAAAATGAGCCAAAAATAACTTGATGTTGGCTTTTGTCTTCTCTTTTTCCACATGGTAGAGATCTTCACAAGCCAGGAAATGTGTAATAAGTGAGGATGTGATGACCTGGCAGGAGTGAAGACATCCTAGAAGCAGTTATGCTATCAGACTTGAAACAATGGACCCCCAATAAATGACTTTTCCCAGGAGTCTTTTGCTAGAAGAAAAGGCAGAGGCCCTGATAGCAGCTAGAAAGGGAGAGCTTGTCTCCTAGAAAGAGATTTTGTTCATTATAACAGCTTACATCTTACAGGGGAGGCTGAAGCCCAGATAGTTTAATGTGTTTATTTGAGAGAGAGAAGAGAGAGAGAGTGAGTGTGTGTGTGTGTGTGTGTGTACTTCCACACCATGGTCACTGCAAATTAATGCCAGGCTCTTGTACCACTTTTTGCATCCAGCTCTATTTGGGTGACTGAGGAGCTGAACCCAAGGCAGGCAAGTTTTGCAAGCAAGTACCTGTAACCACTAAGCCATCCTTTGCCCTGTTAATTCAAATTTAAACTTCTATATGGACCCTGAAAATGCACTAGTTGGAGGTGGATCACTGGACCTTTTTGTTCCTCTTTCCAGTGTGGCCACATTGAATAAGCTACCTTTTTCTCCTTTTCACTATTGTGTTTTTAATTCAGCTATTGTGGATGGGTATCCACACCTAACATGTTATGACTTATGAGGACCCAGGCTGTGAGCCTAAAACCTCCCATAACAAGGATGTGCTGCAGGAAGAAGATACAAGAAGGTGATGAGTCAGAAGTAGACTTGACTACCTATTGTGTGGTACCTTTCTTACATTGTTTGGTGGGCTTCTCTCCTGCCTGGCAGTATACATGAATGTTCAAATGTTTAGGGCATAAGCCTTCAAGTAAGAGAATTGTCAGAGAAAATTTAGTGTCTCCTTTACAAGAGTTACCTGAGCTTTCAGTAACAGCCCTTTACAAGCAGTGTATGCAACCAACCAGGATTAGAAAACTTTTTTTTTTTTTCACAAATTGTACTGGAAATGTAGGGACATTCGTCTCGTCAATAAAAATGAACTACTTACATAGTATTTGCATTGTAAGTAGGTAATCTATAAATGATTTACAGTATACAGAAGTGTGGAGCTTATATGCAAATACTATGCAATTTTATATAAGTGACTGAAGTATTTGTTAGAACCAATTCCCAACAAATGTGAGAGGGTGACTATTACCAGTCTGAAATTATGTTAGAGGGTGTATTGGTCTTGGTTGACCTTCATTTGGTGACTCTTGATGTTGGGAAGGAAGGGTTATCTGTCCCAAGATAATCCACAGCAGCTGGCTGGTGTTGGATTAATTTAATTGTCTGAAACTTTGCTGTCTATGTGTATGTTGGCCTGTAGTCTTAAAATTCAAAAACTGAGTTTACTTACAACCCTATTTTGTATGTGCATGCATGCTCATATTGGTATGGATGTATGAATGTGTGTAGGTGTACGTGTGTGAAGGCCAGAGGTAACACTGACTGTCTTCCTCAGTTACATTCCAGCTTAGTTTTTGAAACCTGTAGCTTATTTACTCTGCAAGACTAACTTGCCAGAAAATACTAGGGATCCTCCTGTCTCTACCTCCCTAGTGCTGAGATGACCGGTACCACTGTACCTGACTGGCTTTTATATGGATATGGAGGGTCCAAACTCAGATTTAAAAAAAAAATTTTTTTTTTACAAGATGACTAAGAATGGGTACACAAGGGTCCATTGCCACTGCTAACATATTCCAGATGTACCACTTTGTGTATCTGACTTTACATGGAAATTAGGGAATCAAACCTGGGCTGTTAGGCTTTGCAAACAAATGCCTTTAACTTCTGAGCCATCTCTACAGCCCCAAACTCAGATCTTCATGATTGTATGACAAGAACTTTATGAAGTTTTTTGAGACAGAGTCTCATGTAAACTGGCCTTGAATACTATGTAACTTAGGCTGCTCTTGAACCCCTGATCTTCCTGCCACTACCTCCCAAGTTCTGGGATTATAAGTATGTGTCACCACACCTAGCTTTGAACGCAGCATTTCTGAAGGAAACTCTAGCAATCTCCAGATTTTAGACAAAGAAACAGCTTAGCTCCCACTCCAGATGACAAATGATTCTGCTATAAACAGAGTGGTTCCCATTTGTAATGCAAAAGTAATTAGTATAACACATGGGAACCCTGTACCGTTTGACCATCCTTAACAAAGTTATTGAAAGGGACCTTACATTGTTTCTTTTTTTTTAAATTTTTAAAATTTGTTTATTTGAAAGTGACAAAGAAAGAGAGAATGGTCCTGCCAGGGCCTCCAGCCACTGCAAATGAACTCCAGACACATGTGCCCCTTGTGCATCTGGCAAACGTGGGTCCTGGGGAATCAAGCCTTGAACCAGGGACTTCACAGGCAAGCGCTTAACTGCTAAGCCATCTCTCCAGCCCCTTATATCATTTCTTATATACAGATCCTTCTTCTAGGAGGAGGGGGCCTTAAAACCATCCAGAAAGCACATCACAGTGCAGAACTGCAGAAGAGGACAGCCCACCTTCCAGTCTGGTCTGCCCTCACCAGGTCAAGCTATGCCAAGGAATTCATCACTTCTAATATTCAGAAATGATCTTTTTGGCTTCATTCAAACCATCACAAATGCCAAATCCTGGTAGTCCAAGTTGATGGTGATTATTTATTTATTTTGGTAACTAATTGCTTTCATCTTCCTGGATACAGCGTGAACTCTTCTGTTTGTTCCCTTTTGCTTCAGACCCACCCTCCTACCTTCACCACCAAAGACAGCACAGACCTAAGTTGTTAATATACACTAGCAAACATTAGGGGAGGCTGGGTAGAATAGGTGGAGCAGAGAGAATTCCTGTAATGTTCTTATGACTAGTTAAGAGCTTAAGTTGGGACAAGGTGTGACAGTGACCTGCTGCTGCTCAAAGATTTAGAGAGTTTACAGAATCTAGCACTGATGATCAGAGTTTAAGCAGCAGCAGATAGTTTTGCTTCTTTTGGGTCATTCTAAAGGCTAAGCGCAGGGAATTGAAACTCGGTCCTTTTTCCCTTGATCCACTTTTCTGACAGACTTTTTTTATTGATGGATATGAGTTTATACGCTTGTACTTCCGTACCAATTATGTTAAATGGTGACTGCAAGCCAGGCTTGGTGGCTCACACCTTTAATCCCAGCACTAGGGAGGCAGAGGTATGAGAATCGCTATGAGTTTGAGGCCATCCTGAGACTACTTAATGACTTCCAGGTCAGCCTGGGCTAGAATGAAACCCTACCTCAAGTTCCCCCACCCCCCAAAAAGGAGAGTTCAACCCTGAGTATAAAGATCATAGCTCTTCCCTAACCCCCAAAGTTTTCGGGAAAGTTGAACCCCTGTGCTTCAAGCTATCTTGGATTTATCAGCCCTTCCACCCCGTTGTTGGTCTCCAGAATACTTCTCAGACCTGCTCTTCATGACTTAAAGACCATTGCTTGTTCTACCTGTTGCTTACATTGTTTCTATTACTTTACTAACGATCATGGAAATCTCTGGTGGCCACTGAACAGAAGAATTTGAAAATGTGAATATCTGCAAATTGCATAAGTAAACTTTAAAGAGAACTCTAAGCTGTGGAACTTGCAACTGGATTCCTCACTGCATCTGTGATTCAAGTTTATGGTATTTTCAAGGGCTTCCATGGATTTACCAGTCCTCATTTAATAAGCAGTAGGAGATAAATTGATTTACTTCAAGTGCCATCAAGGCAGTTGGATATTAATACTTTACTTACCTAAAAACTCAAACTTGGGGCTGGAGTGGTTAAAGCACCAGGCTTTGCAGGCAAGCACTTGTAACCACTGAGCCATTTCTCCAACCCTCAATACTGTTTCTTACCCTCACTTTGAGATGATGACTACATTTCTTTCAGTGAGAAAACCTACATGGACATCTACCCATGGGCTGTTTACTGCTTTCCCTCCAGGTGAACTATACTCTGGTCTGAGATCTAGTTACAAGTGCACAGGCTTCAATCCTTACACATTTTTTCCTCTGTCTGTACCATGACTTGTGATTTTTCCCACTTAGTGGCTTTGAACACCGTCCACACAGGCATGATTCCAGCCCAGCATGAAGACAGTTTTTTTCTAAATTTGTTTCCCTTGTGGTATTCTCAAATCAACTGATGAAAACTATTTCTAGGGGCTAGGGAAATGGTTCAAAGGTTAAAGCTGTTTGCTTGAAAAGCCTGCCAACCCAGCTTCAGTTCCTAAGCCAACCCCAAAAGCCTGATGCGAAAAGTGGCAAGAAGCCCAGGCTTGCCCCCTCAACACACACATGCAGGCACACAAGCCAAGAAAATTTTTTTGTAGGTTCAGACCCACATCCTGACTTGTCCTCAGTTCATCATTTTCTAATATGATATCAGTATCCAATCCATGAGCACACATTTTCAAGTCTACCAGAATCAAAACACAATCATCCCCTCCACTGCTGCTACCAGCAGGCCTTGCACACATCGCTGCTTCCCTGGTCCTCCTGCTTCCTCCCTCATCTCCCTAAAGTCTGCTCAACTAGGCAGCTGTAACAATTCCATGTAAGTCACATCATGTCATGCCTATTAAAAACCTTCTAAAAGAATAAAGACAACACCCTTCTGATAGCCTCCAAGGGCATTACATGAATGGATGCCCTCCACTTGCCTGCCATTTCATCTCATTTCCTAGTACAGTCCCTTTGTCTACTCTAGTCACATAGCGTCATTCCCCTTTCCAAACCCATCATCTACATTGCTGCCTCACTTTCCTCTAAAACCCTTTTACAGAGACAGTTCACTCTTAATGCCATCTAGATTCTGTTTCCGTGTCACCTTTGCTCATATTAGTTTACTATTTCATGTGTAATCAAAGACAATTCTCCATTAATGTGTCTCAGAAAAACCAAAAGTTTGGATACCTCTGCGTGGGACTAGGTAAGTGATCATTCTATCCAGGCGATCCTCTTGTTCCTGCTTTAGTTCCCTCTATTGCACTTCTCACCTTGGACACATGCTTCCTAGTTTAGTAGCTCACTGTCTTTCTTAACATCTCTCACTAGAATTATCTGTGTGAGGTCTACAGTGTTGTGTTTCTATGCTCATGGTTATACCCTCAGTTCTTAAAAAAATTCCTGGTCCATTGTAGGCACTCAAATATTTTCTGAATGAGTGGCTGGAGAGATAGCTCAGTGGTTAAGGCATTTGCCTACAATGCCTAATGACCAGGGTTTGATTTCCCAGTACCCACATAAAGCCAGATGCATGAAGTTAGGCATGTATCTGGAGTTCATTTGCAGTGGCTAGAGGCCCTGCTATGGCAATTCATTCTTATTCTCTCTGCTTGGAAATAAATAAAATATCAAAAAAAAAAAAATAGAGAAATGGGTCTGGATGGGCTGGAGACATGGCTTAACAGTTAAGCATTTGCCTGTGAAGCCTAAGGACCCCAGTTTGAGGCTTGATTCTCCAGGACCCACGTTAGCCAGATGCATAAAGGGGCTCACGTGTCTGGAGTTGGTTTGCAGTGGCTGGAAGCCTTGGCGCGCCCATTCTCTCTCTCTATCTGCCACTTTCTCTCTCTGTCACTCTCAAATAAATAAATAAAAATGAACAACTACAAAAAAAAAAAAAAAGAAATGGGTCTGGAGAAATGGCTCAAAAGCTAAGGTGCTTGCCTGTAGAGCCTAATGATCTTGAGTTCAGTTCCTCAGTAACCAGGTAAAGCCAGGTGCACAGAGTGGCAAGTGTGTGCATCGGGAGTCCATTTGCAGTGGCTAGAGGCCCTGGTGGGTCATTCTCTCTTGTCTCTCTCACTCTCTCTGCTTGCAAATAATTAAATAAATATTTTTAATTAAATATATTTCCTGGATGGATGAAATGTAATTAAAATTTTTGCTATGAAACAAGTCAGGGTAGAAGGAGAAGAAATTCACTTCAAAGGCACAACAGGTATTTTCAACAAAATCAGGAGAAAACTTCCCTCAAGTAGGGAAAGTGATGCTAGTACAGATACAAGAAGCCTATAGAATGCCAAACAGACAAAATCAGGAAGGAACCTCTTACTGTCATAATTAAACTACAAAACACACAAACCAAAGGAAATATATTGAAAACAGTTAGAAAAATCAAGTTACATATAAAGGCAAGCCTATATGAGGATAACAGCAGATTACTCAACACAAACTTTAAAAGCTAGAAGGGCTTGGAATGATGTCCAAGTTCTAAAAGATAACAGCTGTCAACTAAGATTATCCTGCAAAGCTATCCATTTAAATAGACAGAGAAATAAGGACATTTCACAACAGAAGCAGGCTAAAGGAATATATGAAGACCAAACGGCTCTACAGAAAATACTTAAGGATCCTCCATGCTGAAGAGAATAAAAAGCACACACATAAGAAACCTGGAAAAAACAAACCATACTCAAATATGTAATACAAGAGACCAAAGGTAAAATTGGAGTAACTACAAAACAAGAAAAATGGCAAAAATAAATACACATTTTTCAGTAATAACTCTCAATATCAGTGGCCCAACCAAAAGCATGGGTTTGCAGACTGGTTTATAAAACAGGATCCTTCAATTTGTTGCCTCCAAGAAACTCACCTTTCCACAAAAGAGGTACACTGCCTTAATGTGGAAGGTTGGAAAATGGTGTTTCAAGCAAATGGGCCTAGAAAACAAGCAGGTGTCACTATCCTAATATCGGACATGGTAGACTTCAGACCAACATTAGTTAGAAAAGATAAAGAAGGTCATTTTACATTAATTAAAGCAACACTCCCAACAGGAGAAAATTACAATCCTACACATATATGCACCTAACATGGGGGCTCCCAATTTCATCAAACACTATTAGAACTAAGGTCACAGATAACACCAAACAATTGTATTGGGTGACTTCAACACCCCACTTTTATCAATTGACAGGTTATCCTGGCAAAAAGTAAACAAATGCATCTGGATTAAATGAGGTCTTAGAACAAATGGACCTAATAGATATCTACAGAATATTTCAACCAAATGCTGAAGAATACACATTCTTTTTCCGCAGCACATGGAAATTTTCTAAAATAGACCATATATTAGGATACAAAGCAAATCTTAACAAATACAGGAAAATTGAAATAATTCCTTGCAGTCTGATCACAATGGGATTAAGCTACAGAGCATAAACAATATCATGGAAACTAAACAATACATTACTAAATAATGAATGGGCCAATGATGAAATCAAGAAGGAAATAAAAAGATTCATAGAATCAAATGATAACAAGATCACAACATACCAAAATCTTTGGGACACAATGAAGGCAGTCCTAAGAGAAATTTATAACTATATTAAGTGCCTATATTAAGAAATTACAAAGGTGGCATGTAAACAACTTAATGATTCACCTTGAAGCCTTGGAAAAAGAACAAGGCAAATCAAATATCAGGAGACTGGAAGAAATAAAGATTAGGGCAGAAATTAATGAAATAGAAACAAAACAAAAAAATCCAAAGAATAAATGAAACAAAGAATTGATTTTTTGAAAGGATAAACAAGATTGATAAACCCTTAGCAAATCTAACCAAAAGAAAAAAGAGACACCATCACAACATATACCAGAGAAATGAAAATATCATAGGGACATACTATAAGAACATATACTCTACTATAGTTTGGAAATCTGAAAGAAATGGAAGATTTCCTTGATTTATAATCACTTAAATAGACCTATAATAAGTATGGAGATCCAAGCAGTTATAAGACATCTCCCTACTAAAAAAAGGTCCAGGCCCAGATGGATTCACTGGTGAATTTTACAAGACCATGGAAGAATTAACTCCAGTGTTTCTCAAACGTTTCCATAAAATAGAAAAAGGAAGGAATGCTACCAAACTTTCTATGAAGTCAGCATCACCTTGATACCAAAATTAGACAAAAGGCAGAACAAAAGAAAATAACAGACCAATCTACCTCATGAACATAGATGCCAAAATTTTCAACAAAATATTGGCAAACAGAATACAAGAATATGTCAGAAAGATCATTCACCCTGACCAAATAGGCTTTATCCCAGAGATGCAGGGATAGTTCAAAATATACAAATCGATAAATATAATACACCATATAAATGGACTGAAGGACAAAAATAACATGATCATCTCAGTAGATGCAGAAAAAGCATTTGACAAAATCCAACATCCCTTCATGATAAATGTCCTACAGAAACTGGGAATAGAAGGAACATACCTCAACATCATAAAGGCTATTTATGACAAGCCTACAGCCAACATAATACTAAATGGAGGAAAAACTAAATCTTTTCCACTAAAATCAGTAAGAAGACAAGGGTGTTCAATATCCCCACTTTTATTTAATATAGCACTGGAAGTCTTCGCTATAGCAATAAGGCAAGAGAAACACTTATGGAAAGGAAGAGATCAAATTATCATTTGCAGATGATATGATTCTATACATAAAGGACCCTAAAGACTCCACCAGCAAACTGTTAGAGCTGATAAACACATAGCTATGTAGCAGGATACAAAATAAACACACAGAAATCAGTAGCCTTCTTATATGCTAACACACAGAGGATGAAATCAGGGAGTCACTCCCATTCACAATTGCATCAAAAATAATATAAAGTACCTTGGAATAAACCTACCCAAGGAAGTGAAAAAGATCTGGAATGAAAACTTCAAAGCTCTCAAGCAAGAAATTGCAGAAGACACTAGGAAATGGAAAGACATCCCTTGTTCTTGGATTGGAAGAATCAATATTGCAAAAATGGCAATCTACCAAAATCAATCTACATATCTAATACAAACCCTATCAAAATTCCAATGGCATTTTTCATGGAAATAGAAAAAACAATCTTAAAATTCATTTGGAAGCACCATATCTAAAACAATTTTGAGCAACAAAATTAAACCTGCTGGTGTGGCTGTAGGGATGACTTAGCGGTTAAGGCATTTGCCTGCAAGGCCAAAGAACCCATGTTCAATTCCCCAGGGCCCCATTAGCCAGAAGCACAAGGGGGCACACACATCTGGAGTTTGCTTGCAGTGGCTGGAGGCCCTGGTGTGCCCAATATCTCTCTCCCTCTTGTTCTCTCTCTTCCCATTTCTCTGTAAAATAAATAATGAAATATTAAAAATATGAAATATTAAAAAATATTTAAAAATATATTAAAAAAAAACACTCAAAGTCCCCCCTCCCTCCCTCCCCTCCCTCCCTCTCTCTCTCTCTCTCCATATATATATATATATATATATATATATTAAACAAAAGGCCAGACGTGGTGTGCACACCTTTAATCCCAGCACTCAGGAGGCAGAGGTAGGAAGATCCCTGTGAACTCGAGGCCAGACTCCATAGTGAATTCCAGGTCAGCATGGGCTAGAGTGAGACCCTACCTTGAAAAACCAAAGAAAAAAAAAAAGGCTGGTGGTATCACCATACCGTATTTTAACCTATATTACAGAGCCACAGTTACAAAAACAGCATGGTACTGGCACAAAAACAGACATGTAGATCAATAGAACAGAATAGAGGACCCAGATGTAAATCCGGGCAGCTACAGCCAACTGATCTTTGACAAAAAATGCCAAAGATACTGATTGGATAAAAGAGCCTCTTCAACAAATGGTAGTGGGAAAACTGGCTATCTGTATGTAAAAGGATGAAAATAGATCCTTTCTCCATGCACAAGAGTTAAGTCCAAATGCGTCAAAGACCTTAATATCAGACCTGACACTCTGAAACTGCTAGAGGAAAAAGTAGGGGAAACCCTTCAACATGGCAAAGACTTTCTGAGTATAACTTCAGTTGCTCAGGAAATAAAACCACTGATCAACTGCTGGGGCGTCATCCAAAGCTTTTGTGCAGCAAAGGACACTGAATAGAATGAAGAGGCAACCTACAGAATGGGAGAAAAATCTTTGCCAGCTATACATCTGGCAGAGGATAAATATCCAGGGCATACAATGAACTCAAAAAAGTAAATTGTAAGAACTCAAACAACCCGATTAAAAAAAATGGGCTATGGAACTAAATAGAGAGTTCTCAAAAGAAGAAATACAGATGGCATATAAACATCTAAAAAATGTTCTACATCCCTAGCCATCAGAGAACTACAAATTAAAACTACTTTGAGATTCCATCTCACTCCTGTCAGAATGGCTACCATTATGAAAACAAATTCCAATAAATGATGGCAAGGATATGAGAAAAGAGGAACCCTTCTACACTCTTAGTGGGAATGCAATCTGGTCCACCCATTGTGGAAATCAGTGTGGAGGTTCCTGAGACAGCTAAAAATAGATTTACCATATGACCCAAATATAGCACTTCTAGGCATATATCCTAAGGACTCATCTCATTTCCTTAGAAGTACATGCCCAACAATGTTTATTACTGCTCTATTCACAATAACTAGGAAATGGAAGTAGCCTAGATGTCCCTCAACTGATGAGTAGATAATGAAAATATGGCACATTTATACAATGGAGTTCTACTCAGTGGTAAAGAAAAATGAAATTATGAAATTTTCAGGAAAATGGATAGATCTGGAATGGATTATACTTAGTGAGGTAACCCAGGCCCCAAAAGTCAAATGTTGTTACATGTTCTCTCTCATATGTGGATCCTAGCTACAAATGATTGGACTTCTATGTGAATTGGAATAAAACACAGTAACAGAGGCCAGTTAGCTAGAAAGGTATATACAGTGAATAGAAAGGGAAGGAGGGAGATTTAATAGGATATATTGTGTATATATATATATGTATGTAAAAGAACAGATTAGTGGGGTGGAAAGGCCTAAGTGAGGTCAAGGAAAGAGATTGAGTAAAGGAAAGGTGGCGGGGGGGGGGCAATAAAAATCTAAGAGGGTATGAATAAGTTATATGGAAACCTACTTTTCTGGACATTGGAACACCCAGAACCCATAGATTGTTACTAAAATTTTTCAGTGCCAGGGGTGGACTACCTTCCAGTGAGTTGTTGGCCAGGAGGTCCCTGATGCCCTCAAAACATTATAGGCCATTGCCTATTGCTGAAGACTTCACATACTTGGGCTGCAAGGCCACTGAAAAATCCTTCTGGAGCTGAGCTGAAAACCCCTTCTGTGTAGACCAGCTGATAAAAATCTTGAAATAGCTACATTGCATGCAGATCAAGGGGAGAGAGAGAAAAATCACCAGTGGAGATACTCAACAGTGGACACTGCAAGGCTTAAATTTGGCCAGCCAGGCTAAATGAGCCAACAGGTAAAATAGTGGCATGTCTGTTATGGGAAACTAACTGCTCTTTAATTGGACTGGAGGCCCATCCATGGGAGGGAATACATCCCTGATACTGAAAACCTACAATGGGGTAGTCATGAGCCCTAGGGGTATAACATCTGCTGGTGTCTGGCTAAATGTATATAGTATGCTCACCAAACTGCCTGATAAGTACTTCTCTTAATGTTCACACTCATAGATTAATGCTACTCTCACTCTTGGTTAGAGAAGCTTATCTTTTCAGATGGAGGTGACCTTGGAATGATTCAGAAAGCACCTTGGTGCTGAGAAGTGACAGAGGAGTGCTCAGCACTAAAATATCTCTAACACATCTTCCAAGGCTCAGGTCCATTGTGGAAGAGCTGGTGGAAAGAATGTAAGAGCCAAAGGAAGTGTAGGACTCCTTACAATATGCTCCTCCAGACAAAAAAGTGGCCCGGATATCCATGATCTCACAGTACCTGACACTACCTACATAAGACCATCATAACAGGAGGAAAAGATGATATCAAAATAAAAGAGAGACTAATTGAGAGGAAGAAGGGGTATTATAGAGAGTGGAATTTCACAGAGGGAAGTGGGGAAAGAAAGGGAATTACCATTGGTTATTGTCTATAATTGTAGAAGCTCTCAATAAAAAAAGTAAAAAAATTCTTGCAGGCTGGGGAGATGGCTTAGCGGTTAAGCACTTGCCTGTGAAGCCTAAGGACCCCGGTTCGAGGCTTGATTCCCCAGGACCCACGTTAGCCAGATGCACAAGGGGGCACATGCATCTGGAGTTCGTTTGCAGTGGCTGGAGGCCCTGGTGTGCCCATTCTCCCCCCCCCTTTCTCTCTCTGCCTCTCTCTGTGTCTGTCACTCTCAAATAAATAAATAAAAATTAAAAATTAAAAAAAATATTTAAAAAAATTCTTGCTATGCAGTTGAAAGTCAGTTCACACTTGGTTGTGAAGCTTCTGGCCCCAATTAAGTTTTAGGCTCTTACCCACTGTTTTACACTACTGAGCTGGACCAAGTAGTAGTGCAAAAACTGGGTTGTCTTCTTCCACATCACATAAGAGCTGCCAAGGAAAGCCAAGTTCCAGATGGGTCTCAATGAGGGATCAATATGCCCATGGCTATCTGAGAAGAAAACAAGCACATTTTTACTGAAGAATGTTTAAGACAAAATTTGAGAAGCTTCAGCAATGAAATCAGAAGTTTAATCATATCAGA
The DNA here is from genome assembly GCF_020740685.1 of Jaculus jaculus. Classification (NCBI taxonomy): domain Eukaryota; kingdom Metazoa; phylum Chordata; class Mammalia; order Rodentia; family Dipodidae; genus Jaculus; species Jaculus jaculus. The sequence continues at coordinate 67,229,851 of NC_059112.1, forward strand.
TCATCCTCACAGGAATACATGAAATCAGACTTGTGATTTCTTTGTATTTGTTTCCCCTTCCTTCCTTCCTTTTTTTTTTTTAGATGGAGTGTCTCAATGAACCCAGAGTTCATGGACTAGGCTAGACAAGATAGCCAGTAAACTCTGGTGATCCACCTATCTCTGCCTCCCTAGCACTGGGATTATAGGTATACACCACTATGCCTGGTATTTTGATGTGGTTCTAGGGATCCAAACTGAGGTCCTCATGCTTGTATGATACCCTTTACACACTGAGCCAATCTCAACCCATGCTTTTTAAGATAGGCTCTTACTGCATAGTGATCCTCCTGCTTCAACTTCCTGAGTACTTGTAAAAGCAACTTTTTAAAATGTCTAATTAATACTAATTTTAATGACTTTTTTACTTTTTTATAGTCTTTATTGGTAACTTTAATACACAAACATACTGTAATTTGGTCATGTTCCATCACATTATCTTCTTTTGCCCCTTCTTCCCCATCCCTATTCCACTCAGACCCTCCTCCTTCAAAATAGTCCTTCCTGGTTAGTTTTCTCAAGGAAACTAATTATTTAAAAAAATTAACATTTTTATTTATTTATTCATTTATTTTCAAACAGAGACACAGAGAGAGACAGGATAGAGAGAGAGAGAGAGAATGAGAGTGCTGGGCCTCTTGCCACTGTAAATAAACTTCAGACACATTTGCCACTTTGTGCACCACATATTATGTGGGCATTGGGTAATCAAACCCAAGTCATCAGGTTTTTCAAAGAAGTGCCTTCAACCACTGAGCAGATCATCTCTCCAGCCCTTCAAGGAAACTGATTCTTCATAAAATGATTTTTAGCATAAATCCTCTTTTTTGGTTGAAGTGATTTGGTTAGTCTGTAGAGTTATGTATAAAAGATGGCTTAGGGTGAGGCTGGGCAGTGAGTGAATACAATCTCCTTTTGGGAAGAGGGAACAGACTGAGGAAGGAGAGGACCGATGGGACTACGAGTACTGGGGTGAGACCAGAAGTGGGAGAAGGCGCCAGAGGTGAAGAGTACATTGATGGACAAAATGTAGGAGAAGACAGAGAAGCCAGAATCAAGGGTATATTAAGAAAAAGAAAAGCCGGGTATGGTGGCACATGCCTTTAATCCCAGCACTTGGGAGGCAGAGGTAGATGGATCGCTGTAAACTTGAGGCTACCCTGAGATTACATAGTGAATTCCAGGTCAGCCTGGGCTAAAGTGAGACCCTACTTCAAAAAACAAAAACAAACAAAAAATAAAAAGAAAAACAAGTATTAGGATAAAGGAGGGAATTGGGGAAGACATTTTGTGGGGCCCAAAGAAGTCACAGAAGCTAATGTCCCATCCTCGGTGAAGCAGAAGGCAAACTCTCCTGCAAAAGGCAGAGGCCTGGGGGCTGTGCCTGCAGAGAGGGAAGCCTCCACACAGCAGCGCGGCCCAGTGCAGCAAGGGCAACCGCAGCACAGAGGGAGAATGGTGTGAGAAGAAAAGACTGAGGAGAATAAAGCAGAAAGGTATTGCTTTTCCCACGCTGCCATCATTCACTGTTTTGTGATTCCTGGAAGTTTTCTGACCCCATGATACTGTTAATTAACACCCAACATCTTCATACTGAGAACTGACCTCTGTAATACTCTGCAGACTTCTATGGGTAACTCACCTGGTCACCATTCTTCTGCTGGCATATGCCAATCCACAAGGAACTATGACTTTATTTTTAGCTACGTTATTGTAGGAAAGTTTGAGGCTTCTATTTACTAACATGATTTTTAGCAACTTATGAATGAAATGTTGTTTCTCCTTGATGTAAGCAGCTGAATTGTTAGTATTTCAAAACATTATGTAACACAGGACTCTGAAGTCAACACATTGAATTACTCTTACAGGGTTTTGAATCCTCCTCCTCATTTCCATTGATTGGAAACTTCTTTCATTGAACTCACAATCACTCCCTTTACTGTGCTACTATGAGTTTAGATTTGTGAGATCCAAATTCATTGCCCTTGCAGATAAATGAGTTACACTAAATCTGGTCACTAGTGAGGACACTTGAAGGACAGTCTTCCAGGCAGTCTTGCTGGCTCATTGTTCAGAGTCTTTCTTTGTATGAAGCTTGGAGCCATCTATGGGAAGTTTATGAGCTCACTAGAGACAGTGAACCTTTTTTTAAACTTTTTAAAACAATATCCCTTATTAATTAACTATGAAAGTTCTATACCTTACTTAAATACTGAATAAAATCTGCTAAAACTTGAACTGGCCACTCCAGGCCTATCTCCATAGTTTGGATTCAGTCTAAATCAAGCCTTTTTGATTTTCAGTATATAATTTTGTATATATCATAATCACTAACACCATTGTCTCTGAATTTATAGTGAGAACAGAATGCTTACATTTTGTTAATGAAAATGTGCCCACTACTAAGATTGTATTTGTTTTTTCAAGGTAGGGTCTCACTCTAACTCAGGCTAACCTGAAATTCACTATGTAGTCTCAGGTTAGACTCAAATTCTAAGCGATCCTACTACTTCTGCTTCATGAGTGCTGGGACTAAAGGCAAGTGCCACCACAGCTGGCTCTACTAATATTTTTTTTTGAAGTTGCATAGAAGTCAGAGTAAATTAAACCAGATTAAGACTGTTATAGAATGGTCCCTAAGAATACACAGGACTGATTAAATAAGATCCAGTTAACCTGTGTAATCAAAATGGGTTCCAATCTGGAAAGAAAACATCCTATAAGGTTTCAACACTGTGCCTTAAGAAGAGATGAGCCCTAGTTTCCCAACTAAAAAAAGGTGGAGGCTGAAGAGATGGTTCAGTAGTTAAGGAGCTTGCCTGCAAAGCCCAATGACCTGGGTTCACTTCCCCAGTACCCATGTAAAAGCCACATGCACAAAGTGGCACATGCATCTGGAGTTTGTTTGCAGTGGCTGGGGACCCTGATGTGCCCATTCTCATTCATTCTCTCTCTCTCTCCTTATAAAATAAATAAATAAAATTTAAAAATAAAATATGTTCGTAAATGTTTCTAAGCATTGGTCATTACATCACTTATTCAAGTAGTACTAAGTATAGGAGTCTTCTGAATTCTCAGAATTCTTTCACTCAGGATTTGGTGTGAATTGTCAAAAAAAATTAAGTAGTAGGTGAGAATCACCCAAGGCTTTGAAATGAAAGATGCAGTATTCACTTCCTGACATTTAGTCGATGTCAGTAAATGGGGGACAGATACAACAGTCCTCAGGTGTTGATGTGGATTTGTCACAGAATCTCAGGGTATTTGGGCAAGTGCACAAGCTGTGAGCAAATATGGAATGGAGAGTGCTGTGGTGGTCACATGTCAAGCTTAATACCCAAGTGCCAGTCCAGAGATGACTTTTGTGGTTTTGGAAATTGGATTTGCCAGTAAGTGCTGAATATCTACCACTGCCCACACACTCTGTTGAGTGCCAAGACAAATCTCTACAGATGCACTCCAGCTGAGTCACTGCAGAGGGCATGGCCCAACTGTCAGAGATGCCACCATTGCCTATTAGCCACTGACCCGAAATCAGATGAACATGACCCCACTGCAGCAGCCCAGAATGGCCCACCAGACAGTCTCTAAGCTGGCTCTGGGACAGAGGGATAAAGTACAGGCATGGAGGGTATCTGGTCAGCTAAATCTCCCAAGGCCACCAACCAAAACTCCCTGGAAATATCACCCTCAGGTCTGGATCCTGAAAGCTGCATGTCCTGGTGCAAAAACCTTTCTTTTACTTGGAGCTTCAGCTCTTGCTGCCCTCGTTCTAGGATATAAAATGGGCACACTCATAGCTTTTGGTGGAGTAAGTCTATATCAGTAGACATGAAGAACAGAAGACGATGCCTCTGAGCTTGGTCCAGATAATACAAGAGGCACATCACAATTTATGGCTGAACTAAAGCACCATTCCTGGGATACACATGGAAATAACCATTCTACTGAAGACAGGACTGACACACATTCCTAAGTAAAGAAATTCCAGCTACTGCTGGGCGTGGTGGTGCACGCCTTTAATCCCAACCCTTGGGAGGCAGAGGTAGGAGGATTGCCATAAATTTGAGGCCACCCTGAGACTACATAGTGAATTCCAGGTCAGCCTGAGCTACAGTGAAACCCTACCTTGAAAAAAAAAAAAAAGAGAAAGAAATTCCAGCTACTGATTCATACCAGGGATGCTGACGATGTTCAAAGGGTTCCTCAGTTGCTTCATCTGCTTGTAGAGCAGGCCATCCTCTTTTTGTCTCTTTATTTGCTCAATGAGCTGTGTGCAGGTTACATTGATAGCTGGTCTGGATTTGTGGTTCTTGAAAAGAACTCGAGCAGAACATTTGCCCAAATGTTCCTCACCTTCCTGAAGTAAAAATTTTGGAAGTCAGCAGGAAGGTTCCATATGACCCTTTCCTACACCAGTGCACACAAACACACACAAGAGCATTTCTCTGCCATCTGCAGATGTAGTTTTCACTTTCTAGAAAGTGAGTTAGGAGGGGGTTCTAGAAAGTGATTTGAGGAGGGGTGCTGTGGAGATTGCTCAGTAGATAAGGCTCTTTCATTTGAGTACCTAGGTTTGGATCCCCAGACCTCATATAAAGCTAGAAGCTTTGGCCTCTGTAATCCCATCATCTCCTCTCTTCAGCAGAGATAGGAAAATTTTCCAAAAGCTATGGGCCAGCTAATCTGGCCAATGGAGCCATGAGCAATGAGAAACTATAACTTAAATGAGATAGAAGGCAAGGACTGACCCAGAAGTTGTCCTCTGACCTCCACATGCTCACCATGAACAATCACACACACTTTAAAAAGTGATTTTTGGGAGAGATGGCTTAGTTGTTAAGGCACTTGCCTGTGAAGCCTAAGGAGCCAGGGTTGATTCTCCAGTACACACATAAGCCAGATGCACAAAGTGGTGCATGCATCTGTACTTCATTTGTAGTGGCTACAGGCCTGGCATGCCCATTCTTTCTCTCTCAAACAAAATATATTTTTTTAAGTGATTTGGGGGCTACAGAGATGGCTCAGCAGTTAAGGTGCTTGCTTGCCTGCAAAGCCTAATGATCTGGGTTTGATTCCCTAGTGCCCATATAAATCCAGATGCACAAAGTGACACATGCATCTGGAGTTTGTTTGCAGTGTCTGGAGACCCTGACACACCTAGGACAGTGGATGCTTCACTCTCTTCTTTGGTCTAGCACAGTAGTTAGTTAGATACTAAGAGCTGATTAACTTAAACTACAAGAGTGACTCCTTTTAATACAAATAGCATCATCTCAATGCTGTCTTATGGGCTAGGTTCTCTCCTCACTACAATTTTAAAGGCCAAAGTAACGGAGTTTAAAAGGGAGCCTACTGTGTATCTCAAGCTAGGCCTAGAATGAGAAGGAGTTTATGACCACTAGTCACAGCCCCATCTAAACCCAGCCATGGGTCCCTTGTTAAGGTATCCTGTTGAACTGTAGCTGTTTAGGTGGGGTGGGTCTTAGTGAAGATGGCTATTAGAAATAAACTTAAAAGGAGAAGCCCACAGGGAAATAAATTGTAATCAAAGTTAGATCTGCTTAATAAGTGTGTTTCTGAACTAGCTCAGAAAACTGAATTGGGCTTTCCAGTGGGTGACTTTCCCAGGGGAGTGCCAGTTTTGAGTGGGAGGGGATTTCTGGAGTGTATTAACATATTAATTATTGGTGCAACCTAGAAAAAAGGTAAGAGTGCTTTCAGGAAGAGGCATATGATTGGCAGCTCCTTTCAGATGGCTCCTCCTGGTCTCCTTTGATGTCAGCCATTTCCAGGGAAGAGAAAAGGAATCAGGGTTTGTGTTGGCCCCTTTGTTTTGCTCCCTGCTGAACAGCACAGGATCAAAGCAGCCGCCTGAAGATGAAAGACTGTCCTTCACCTCTGGAAATGGAGTTCTTCAATTAGCTATCTGAGCTCTTAATGTACCCACAACAGCCTCTCCAGAGGAATGGGCTGTTGGTCAGAAAAAAAAAAAAACAAAACTTGTAATTGTTTTCCCTTTAGCTTTAATCTAATGCTTTCAGTTTGCAACACTCGAAATCAAAGGCATCTTCTTAATCCTTTCAGAAAATTTTAATTCCAAGGTTAATAAGCAAAGTCAGAGTACACTGACTTGCATCTGCATTCTTCCACAGGCAATGGACAGAAGATATCATGCTTCCCTTCTGACGGCTCTCCCTCCCCGAGACCCATAAATGCGGGCACTGACTGCTCCTCCCAGGATGCTGAGCCTCAGAACATCACTACGGCTGCCTGCCCGGGCTGGTCTCTGCACTCATGTTCTGGTTGCTGCCTCCTAACTTAGCCCAACACACAAAGTCCATCTGGCTGTAATTGCTACATAAGTTTTATGTTTACTCTCTTCTGAAAGCAGGGTGAATGCAGCTTGGCAAAACAAGAGCTGTTCAGTGGGAGCTGCAGAGAGGTGAATAATGCCTGTAGCATGTATGGGTACAGCTCTATTTTACATAGTGCCTCTCCATACGGGAGATTGTGGAATTGGCCTCATGCTATGCAGCCTGCTAACCAGAAATGTCACCAGCTGACTGACAAGAAAAAGAACACACTGGCATTTGAAAGTGAGTCATCCTATGACTCTGAAGTGTGAGGAGAGACATGGAAAGGAGCTGTGAATTCCCGGCAGCTGCATAAGGCTAAAGGTGAAGAAGTTAGATCTAGACTCTTGCTGGCTCTGTTCTCTTAAGAACAAACTGAAAACAAAATGTGACAAAGTCAGAAAATCTCCAGGATTCAGTTAAGATTTTTTTTTTTTTTTTTTTGTGAAGAGCTGTATTCATGCGCATTGCCAATAGGATATGCCCCTAATTGTGGCATCATACCTCTGGGTTGTAGTGCTCTGTGCTAAATACCAGGTCCACTTCACATCCCTTTTTTGGGTCAACCTAAAAAACCAAACAAAACAAACAAAACCAGAAACTGGGTGTTAGCATACTGGAAGCTCCATGAACATTCCCAAATCCAAGAATCATGTTCTTGGGGAGCTGTGCATGTCATTGGACGCTACTACATTTATACCCCAATAAATCTGGTGACTTTTCAGAAGGAGAGATCTCAAACTTTGGTCTGGTGATGCTGCTCTTTTTGTGGTTTGATACTGTGGCAGTTTGATTCAGGTGCCCCTTTAAATTTAGGTATTCTGGATACTAGATTCCCAGCTGATGGAGATTTGGGAAACAACACCTCCTGGAGGGAGTGTATTGTTGGGGGGTGGGCTTATGGGTGTTATAGCCAGTTTCCCCTTGCCAGTGTTTGACACACTCTCCTGTTGCTATTGTCTACCTTATGTTGGCCAGGGGGTGATGTCCACCCTCTGCTCATGCCATCGTTTTCCCCTGCCATCGTGGAGCTTCCCCTCGAGCCTGTAAGCCAAAATAAACCTCTTTTTCCCAGAAACTGCTCTTGGTTGGGTGATTTCTACCAGCAATGTGAACCAGACTGCAACAGATTCCTACTCAAAAAAAGGGAGGCTGAGAAGGGGACACAGTATGCCCAGGCTGGAAGCTGACTTTTACAAGAGCAGCTAAATGAGAAACAGACAGGTATGTATAGGGGATGGAGTGAATTCCTCTGTCCACAGGTACCCTGATCTGGGTACTAGAGTCATGTCAGTAAAGAGGCAAGGGTCTCCCATATGCCATTCTGGGTCAAACAGGGGCAGCAATGCATAATAAAGAATGCATTTTAAGGAGGGGGTAAGAGAAGTAAGAGTAGTGGTCAAGGGAGGTGCCCGGAACAAGGCAGCTGAAGAACCACACCCGGGGTGGGAGGTGGGGACATACCCTGAAGGCATAGCTTCAGCCTGTGACAGGATGCCATTTTCTGTCTTTTTTCTTTTCTTTTCTTTTCTTTTCTTTTCTTTTCTTTTCTTTTCTTTTCTTTTCTTTTCTTTTCTTTTTTCTTTTCTTTTTTCTTTTCTTTCCTTTCCTTTCCTTTCCTTCCTTCCTTCCTTCCTTCCTTCCTTCCTTCCTTCCTTCCTTCCTCCTTCCTTCCTTCCTTCCTTCCTTCCTTCCTTCCTTCCTTCCTTCCTTCCTTCCTTCCTTTCCTTTCCTTTCCTTTCCTTTCCTTTTCCTTTCTTCCTTCCTTCCTTCCTTCCTTCCTTCCTTCCTTCCTTCCTTCCTTCCTTCCTTCCTTCCTTCCCTCTTTCTTTCCTTCCTTCCTTCCTTCCTTCCTTCCTTCCTTCCTTCCTTCCTTCCTTCCTTCCTTTCTTTCTTTTTTTCTTTCTTTCTTTCTTGTAGGGTCTTACGCTAGCCCAGGCTTACCTGCAATTGTCTATGTAGTCTCAGGATGGCCTTGAATTCACAGCAATACTACTACCTCAGCCTCCTAAATTCTGGGATTAAAGGCATGCACTACCGTACCTGTCCAGGATGACATTTTCAACATCCCTTCAAAGCCAGTTCCTACCTTCCTCATGTTGTGACCCTGCTATAGTCTGGTTATTCAGTGTTCCCAATATCCATGAGCTAACTCATTGTCCTCTCAGAGATGTAACTTAAAAAAATTATGTATTTATTTATTTATTTATTTATCTTGAGAGTGGGAGGGGGAGAGAGAGAAAGAGGAAGATAGAAGGAGAATGGGCATCACAGGGCCTCCAGCCACTGCAAATGAACTCCAGTCACATGAGTCACCATGTGCATCTGGCTTTTACGTGGGTGGAATCAAATCTTGGTCTTTATGCTTGGCAGACAAGCACCTTAACCACTAAGCCATCCAGAGATGTAACTTCATTAATATTATTATTTTTAGTTTTTTGAGGTAGGGTTTCACTCTAGGCCAGGCTGACCTGGAATTCACTATGTAGTCTCAGGGTGGCCTTGAACTCATGGTGATCCTCCTACCTCTGCCTCTCAAGTGCTGGGATTAAAGGTGTGTGCCACCATGCCTGGCTCAGAGTTGTAACTTTTAAGGGGCCTAGCAGGAAGTCTTTAGGTTATTGGGTGCATGTGCTTATAGTGGATTGTGAGACCCTACTCTCTTCCTCTCTCTTTTCTTTACCGCCATGCAGGAACAGTTTTGCTCTGTCACATGCTGCCATCATGATGCTTGCTCTCACCAAAGCCCAGCTGCAATGTGACATCATGTACTGGAACTTCAAAACTGAATCAAAACAAAACTTCTGACATTTTATAAGTTGATTATCTCAGGCATTTGTGACAGTAACAGAAAACTGATTAACAGTCTCTTCCTTGTAGTTTTCACAGGCACACATACTTTTTAAGCTTTTGATAGGCATATTTAGCTTTTTTAAACTTTTGAATTGATTCCAATGCCTATTTCTGGACTATAAGCTATTTGGAAGAACTTTGTATTTCTTGCCATAACTTTTTGAAAAAAAGAGCAAAACGTCCAGTTAAAAGAATACTGTCAGGCTGGAGAGATGGCTTAGCGGTTAAGCGCTTGCCTGTGAAGCCTAAGGATCCTGGTTCGAGGCTCAGTTCCCCATGTCCCACGTTAGCCAGATGCACAAGGGGGCGCATGCATCTGGAGTTCGTTTGCAGAGGCTGGAAGCCCTGGCGCGCCCATTCTCTCTCTCCCCCTCTATCTGTCTTTCTCTCTGTGTCTGTTGCTCTCAAATAAATTAATTAATTAAAAAAAAAAAAAAGAATACTGTCTAGAGAAGAAAGGAAACTTTGTGGCATGAAACTAAAGTTATTTCACACAAGCTTGATTAGTTTCCATAAACATCAATTTCCTTTAAATTTGGTCCAAGAACATAATAACCAAGTAGAATTGTCTTATTTTAAGTAGACCAGATATCATCCATTCCTATGACCAAAAAAAAGGAGGGACAGGGCTGGAGAGATGGCTTAGCAGTTAAGCACTTGCCTGTGAAGCCTAAGGACCCTGGTTTGAGGCTCGATTCCCCAGGACCCACCTTAGCCAGATGCACAAGGGGGTGCACGCGTCTGGAGTTCATTTGCAGTGGCTGGGGGCCCTGGCACGCCCATTCTCTCTCTCTCTCTCTCTTAGTCTCTCTCTCTCTCTCTCTCTCTCTCTCTCTCTCTCTCTATCAGCCTCATTCTCTCTCTGTGCCTCTCAAATAAATAAATAAAACAGAAAAAAAAAGGAAGGACAGAATTAAGTGCTAATTATTACATAGAAATATTTAAATAACTGAATGTATAGTTTTTGTTGTTGTTGTTTTTCAAGGTAAGTTCTCACTCTAGCCCAGGCTGACCTGGAATTCAGTATGTAGTCTCAGGCTGGCCTCAAACTCATGGTTATCCTCCTACCTCTGCCTCCTAAGTGCTGGGATTGAAGGGGTGCACCAGCACGCCAGACCCTGAATGTACAGATTTTGCTGGAAGAAAAGGGTAATGTCTGCAAGCTCCTCAAACAGCTGTTTGTTCATGGTTCTTTTTATTCTGTTGATGTGATGTTCATGTGTAAAAGCATGGGTGCACCTGTTCTAGGGTGAGTGTGGTGGTCAGAGGATAACTTCAGTTGCCTGTCCTTGCCTTCCACCTTGTTTGATGCAGGGCTTGTTGTTCTCATTTTTTTTTTCCCCATGGCTGTGCTCTCTAGGAAAGCTGGCCCTCTATCTTCTGGGAAGTTCTCTCAGTCTCTCTTCTTGCCAAAGGCACACTGGGATTACAGAAGCCCACCATAGTGTCTTGCTTTCTATGTGGGTTCAAGGAATCCAAAGTTAGGTACTCATGCTTGCATGACAAGTGCTTTATCCACTAAGTCATCTCCCCTGCTCTCATTTTGTAAAAATATTTTTATGTATTTATTGAATTTATTTGAGACACAGAGAGAAAGAGACAACACAGAGAGTAAGTATGGATGCACCAGGGCCTTCTGCCAATCCAGACACATGCACTACTTTGTGCATCTGGCTTTATGTGGGTACTGGAGAATTGAACCTGGGCTATTAGGCTTTGCAAGCAAGCACCTTTAGCAGATGAGCTATCTCTCCATTCCCCTAGTCCCCAACAAATACACATGCAAAAGTCTGTCTTTTCACCTATTCCCTCTTGGCCACCTCCTGTGCCCAGAGTGAGAGATACAAAAAGATGGACCATCCTGGCTGGCCTTGCTGGGAATCTACTTCTAGTGTGAGAGTATGAGAATAAACAGGTGGGCTATGCAGCTGATCAAGATGGCTGAAGGAAGCCCGTGTGTAGGGCCTAAGTTTAGGAAAGTCTGTCTAGAGCAAGTAAAGCATGAACTAACTCTTGGGTTGGGGCTGACCAGGCAAAGGTGTGAGGGTTTCTTTATTTATTTGCAAGCAGAAAGAGATAAAAAGAAAAGAGACAGACAGAGAGAGTGGGCAAGTTGGGGCCTCCAGTGATTGCAAATGAAGTCCAGATGCACATACCACTTTGTACATCTGGCTCTACATGGGTACTGAGGAATTGAACCTGGCTCATTAGGTTTTTCAGGCAAGTGCCTTATGCACTGAACAATCTCTCCAGCCCTTTGTGTATGTTTTTGATGTGTATATGTATGGATGCATATATGCCAGGGCATATATATATAGCGGTCAGAGGACAATCTTGTATTTTTCCTCTCCTTTCACCACCTTTTGAGACAGGTTTTTTTTTCTTGTTTTTGCTACTGTGTATGAGCTTCTAGATTCTCCTGGCTTCACCACCCATTGTTTGTAGGTGTGTTGGGATTATAGACACATGTGCCACTTTTGCATCCAGCTTTACATGAGCACTGAGAATGATTAAATTAGGTCAGAAGGCTTGTAAACCAGCATCTTTAATAGTCATCTTCCCAGTCTTTTTTTTTTTTTTTTTTTTTTTTGGTTTTTCGAGGTAGGGTGTCACTCTGGTCCAGGCTGACTTGGAATTAACTCTGTCATCTCAGGGTGGCCTTGAACTCATGGCAATCCTCCTACCTCTGACTCCCGAGTGCTGGGATTAAAGGCATGCGCCACCACGCCTGGCTTCATCTTCCCAGTCTTAAACTTTGTTTTTATTGAAGAAGCATTAAAACTTAATCCCAGAGTCCATGGAAACCACATTATTCATAACTAGCTATAGCATGTAAGGTACTATGAAGAGTAGGGTGAGAAATAAAAGTGGCTTACGGGCTGGAGAGATAGCTTAGCCGTAAAGGTGCTTACCTGCAGAGCCTAATGACCTGTGTTCATTTCCCCAGTACCTAAGTAAAGCCAGATGCATAAAGTGATGCATTCATTCATCTGGAATCCATTTGCAGCAGCCAGAGGCCTTGGAATTCTCTCTCTTCTTCCAAATAAATAAATTATTTTTAAGAGGGCTTAGCTGGGTATGGTGGCACACGCCTTTAATCCCAGCACATGGGAGGCAGTGTCACTATTTTCATTATTGAAGTCTGTAGAAGAGTGGAGTATGGTAACACACACCTAATATCCCAGCCCTAGGGAGGCTGAGGTATGGGGTTTATCATTTGTGAACTCAAGGCCCCTTGTCTCAAACCATGAACAGACAAAAAGTAGTTATTACATTGAAATCTATGGTCCTGAGTATGAGAAACTGCTGGAAGCCAGAGTCTGGCCCAAAAGCAAGGGTAGAAAAGAAGGGGACTGTGGACACTCATGAAGATTCCTGTGTTAACTGGCTTTCTATCACTGTGACAAAATGTGAGGAAATACTTATTCCAAGCCAGACACTTCAGTCCATGATGACTTGCTCTTGATGCCTCTAAGGTGAGGTATTCATGGTGATGGGGGCCTGAGGTAGAGGGGGGTCCGTCCACTTCATGGGAGAGGGGCGGCAAGAGAAGAAGGAAAAGTAAGAGTTCAAGGCACACTCACAGTGACCTAACTTCCACCTGCTTGCTTACACACCTCCCAGCAGTGCCACAGATAGCAACCCCACCTTCAACACATGAGCCTTCCTGGGACATTCACAACCCAAACCAGAGTGGTTGCTTACCTTCCTTACTCCTTAACCACCCAGTAAACACTCAGAGGCTTTCAATGAGATATGCATGACAATGACTGGAGAAGAGTTTCAAGTTCTTTTCTAAAAGACTGCTGAAGTTCAGTGTCTTTGCTGCTGGCCCACAGAAAATCACAGAATGGTGGGCCTTGCCTTTGACACCCTGCACCACAGTGATGCCGCAACAAATAATCATAGAAGGTAACACCTGCTTGCCCGCGGGTCTAGGCCTTGAAAGGCTTTTGACTCAGCCCTTGGAGCCGGCTTTGGGTCCCACGTGTTCCCTCCTCCACTAGGGCCAGCACTCTCTCAGGTGTCCAGCTGAACTGGGCACTGTCGTAATCAGCTCCACGTTGCTGGGATGGACATCCAAACCAGGCACAATTTAGGGGAGGAAGTGGCTTATTTCAAGCTTTCAGATCCAGGGTGGAAATCCCATCAGTGGTGGAAGAAGCTGCCTACATACCTCCAGTCAGAGAGAAACCATCACTAGCCAGCAAAGAGCAAACATGACAAGCACAAGTCTGGCAGCAACAGTAGGAACCTGGGCAGAGCTCTGACTGCTCTGCATACCTTTTGCCTGGAAACCAGATAACCCCACACATACCTTAGGGCTGGACCCCAGGATCTGCCCCTAGTGACATCTCCAGCCAGGCAACTGGAAATCCAAGTTACATGCTTCAATAAAACACCTGAATCTATGGGGACATGAATTCAAATTATCATAGGCATGGTAGGAAGGGAAGCCATGCAGGAGAAGAGAGGAAATAAACAGCTGGATGGGTTCAGTTTGGTGCAGGGGACATCTAGGATGTCCAGGGGGCGGTGTTATGTAGGTGGATGCAGCAGAGGTGGCTGGAGCTGTGGAAGTGGATGTGACCCTCCAGGAATGATGTCTAGAATGAGAGGATCAACCTTCATGTCAGTAAATCAGCTACAAGCATTCACAAAGGTCTTCCTTATTCTTTTTTTTTTTAATGTCTTAATTTATGACTTTATTTTGTTTAGTTAGTACAAATATTTCATGGAATTATTACCACATGAGAACATGCTATTTAAGGAAATCTGAATCTGTGTTTTCTTGTATTCGGCTCCAGAATGTAGTATCTTTTTTTTTTTTTTTAATTTATTTATTTGAGAGCGACAGACACAGAGAGAAAGACAGATAGAGGGAGAGAGAGAGAACGGGTGCGCCAGGGCTTCCAGCCTCTGCAAACGAACTCCAGATGCGTGTGCCCCCTTGTGCATCTGGCTAACGTGGGACCTGGGGAACCGAGCCTCGAATCGGGGTCCTTAGGCTTCACAGGCAAGCGCTTAACCGCTAAGCCATCTCTCCAGCCCCTTATTCTTTTTTTAAAAAAATTTAATATATTTTATTTATTTGAGAGAGAAAGAGGTAAAGACTGCAAGAGCAAGACAGAGAGGGAGAAAGAGAATGCGCACCCCAGGGCTCCAGCCACTGCAAATGAACTCCAGATGCAGGAGCCCCCTTGTGCATCTGGTGTACATGGGTGGGTCCTGGGGAATCAAACCGGGATCCTTTGGTTTGCAGCCAAGGGCCTTAACTGCTAAGCCATCTCTCCAACCCACAAAGGTCTTCCTTATTCTTGATACAACTGAGCATATTTTAAATATAGAACTGAAGATGTTATTTAGATTACCAGTTGTATTTTTTCCTTTGAAATACATGAAAGAAAGTGAAGTACCAGGAACCTATTTTTCATGATGAGTGTGGGGGGGGGGGAGATGGGAACAACTGCATTAAACAAAACTCTAAGCTAAGTCAGTTTGTCTCTTTAAAGAGGTTTTTTTCTTTGCTGATTTCATATGCTTATTTTCACTAAATACTCTTGAAGTCTGGATTCCATCCAAAATGGGATTTTTGTATTTTTGGTTGTACTTTACTTATCCCATATCAAGATCTGTGCACGTTCTTGTTATCATCTCTCCAAAGGCTTATCCCCTCCTCCTCCCGCTAAGTCACAAGTTCTGAGTCTGTCTTGCTGGCTTGGCTGAGATAAGCCCCAGGAGTCTGCACAAAGCAGGACTATCATCATTTGAATGCAGAGCCTCGTGCTCTGCTCTGTGGTTTGAGGATTGTGTATAACCCTGGCCGTCCATGATTTAAAATCCTCCAGTAAGGAGGCTGTGCTGTTCAAAAGTACCTACTCAGTACTGATGAAGTCTCCACTGTATTTCAAGTACTACGCGAGGTGCAAGAAACAGCGGCAAAACAGTTGCATTATCTGCCCTCAGGAAGCCGAAGGAGGGGACAGACTATACACCACTCCTGGGCTGGGTTACTTGATTAGAGTTGACTTATATACTTTGAAAGTCTGACTGAATAACTGCTCTAGTCTAGAGACTTGGGAGGTGACATCTAGACTATATGTATGCCATGATGCTATAAGATTACCATGGAGCTGTAAAATTCCTGTTACCTAGAGACAAATAGCTGCTATAACATATACAGTATGTTACTCAGGTGCTGGTAGAGACTAATGTATAAAACATAGCACATGCATGTACAGTACAAGTATTGGCCAGACTGTGGGGGTAGGAGTGTGCCATGGATTACAATTTGTATTAGTTACTTTCCTTGTTGCTGTGACAAAATAACCTGACAAGAAGCAACTTAAGGATGGGTTTATTTCAGTGTATACTTCAAGAGGATATAGTCTATCATGGTGAGGAAATTTATTGAGGCAGGGAACCCCCTCTGGCAGCATTCTCTGCTCAGGAACTTTCCTTTCAAATAAATTTGTATTTTCACAGCAGGGAGCCTTTGATTGATAGGGTCTTATCCTCAGGACACCTTTCCTGCTGTCCTAATGCAGAAAATGAGGTTTCATGTTAATGAAAATAATCTCTTTAACAATTATAGCTACTTTAAACTGGCTCACACCTTTTTCATGGCCAAATTGCATATTTTTTAGATCTGTCTGCTCCATTTGTTGTACATTCACTGTAGACCTGGATCAAAGCAGTCAGTGGTGGAGCTGGAGAGATGGCTTAGCAGTTAAGATGCTTGCCTGCAAAGCCTAGGAACCCAGGTTTGATTCCCCAGTACCCACATAAGCCAGATGCACAAGGTGGCACATGTGTCTGGAGTTTGTTTACAGCATCTAGAAGCCCTGGCATGCCTATTCTCTCTCTCTGTCTCAAATAAATAAATTCATAAAAAATTAAAACATTAAAAAAATAAAACCAAAACATCAGTGGTAGTTATGTCACAGTCTGAATGCTATCCTGTCTTGGGATTTCTTCCACCAAACAACTGGTCTATTAGTTTTTTTTTTTTTGTTTTTTTTTTTTTAATTTGAGAGCGACAGACACAGAGAGAAAGACAGATAGAGGGAGAGAGAGAATGGGCGCGCCAGGGCTTCCAGCCTCTGCAAACGAACTCCAGACACATGCGCCCCTTGTGCATCTGGCTAACGTGGGACCTGGGGAACCGAGCCTCAAACCAGGGTCCTTAGGCTTCACAGGCAAGCGCTTAACCGCTAAGCCATCTCTCCAGCCCAGGTCTATTAGTTTTGAAGTCACCCTCATCCAAGGTCTCAGGACACAGTCAGAATGCTTCCAGATTCTTTGCCAGAATTTAACTGCAGTGGCCACTAGCCCAGTTGCATGTCTCTTAGCATTCTGGTCTTCCAATTCCCATCAGACTGGCCCATTAAGCTCTGCTTACTGCCCAAAGTTCCGAACTCTTCCACATTCCTCCTGCAAGCCAATTCCAAAGTCCTATGAACCACATGGTCAGGTTTATCATAACAGTGACCACTTCTAGCACCAACTTTCTGTGTTGGTTACTTTTCCTGTTGCTTCAACAGAATGCCTGACAAGAAGCAATTGACAAGAGGAAGAGTTTATTTTGGCTCACAGTTTGAGGTGCTGCAAGCCAGCATGGTGGAGAAGGTGTGGTGGCAGGAATAAGAAGCAACTGGTCATGTTCAAGGTTAGGACAAGAAGCAAAGAGTGATGCATGTTGGTGCTCAGCTGGCTTTGTCCTTTTCATTCAGCTTGGGGTGCCAGCCCATATGACAGTTCAAACCACAGGGTGGTCTTCTACTCTCAGTTAACCTCATCTAGAACCTCTTGCAGACAGGTCTAGAGATTTGTTTCCTGGGTAATTCTAAATCCTGTCAAGCTGACAGTAGAAATTAACCATCACAGTTTGATAATGTGGATTCACTGTAAGCTATCTTGGGTAGTGTGGAGGTACTGGAGACAGTTAGGGGTTCACCCTAGGGAGTAGGCAGACAAAACAGGGATGAGTACATGGAGTCAAAGGAACTAAATAATCACAAAGCAGCATGGACAGATCCTAAAATGCTGTTGGTGAAAACAGAAACAATAAAATCTGACACGATTTAATAGTTTTGAAAAGGACAGTTACAAATAGGGTAATAAGCTCACGTTATACAATAGTTGACAAAGGCGAGCTGGCAGGAGACACACACAACACACACCCTCCACCAAACAAGACCAAACATAGACCCTGAACCAGGCAGGTGTTTCTCCACCAGCCCTTGGTAACTGGCACAAACAAACTCACAGGCAGGCATTGAAAAAGACATGAAGTGAAAACATTTGAAAAATGTTAATCCAGCCCAAAGTAACTGGCTATGAATGTCTCATCCCATATCTCATTTTCCCATAGTTAGTTTGATGAGATTTGAGGGGTGTGATAAATAACAGTTTTGAATATAGAAGCTCAATTCTCAGACCCTAGGTTAGCATCTCAGAGTCAGTTAGCCCCTCTTGCCTACTAGACATCCCTCTGTGACCTATATAAGAAGTTGCTACATTGCATAGTGCAAAGTAAATTCATGAAAGTCATTTTATTTTTAATTTTTAAAAATTTATTTGCATATGCTGCAGTGGGAGAGGGGTGGCAGAGTCTATTACAACTGAAAACAAATGGCTGTATAGCTTTCTGTAGGTGGCAGGGGAATTAAATCCAGACCAATAAACCAATCACCTTTAACCACTGAGCCATCTGCCCAGCCCCAGATATTTTTTTCAAGGCAGTGTCTCACTCTAGCCTAGGCTGACTTTGAACTCACTCTGTAATCCTAGGCAGGCCTCAAACTCACATCACCTCTGCCTCCCAAGTGCTGGGATTAAAGGCATGAGCCACCATGCCTGGCTCCAAAATTCATTTTTAAAGAGTTGAATGTAACACTGGGGAAGGTGAGACAGCCCTGGCTTTCCCAGCACAGAGAATAGGCTGTGGTAAAGGCCACAATGCCTTAGTACCCAGCATCCCACCCTACCCAAAAATACCATCTGCAAAGCAGACAAGGAAGCTGCAGCTTGTTCTTAAGCCACAGCCAGAGGCTGAGCCTGTTGTTCTCGCAAGGTCCAGAAAAAGGCTCCTGGCTAAGAAAGCCAAACAAAGCAAGTGATTTTGTGGCTGTATAATATGAAGGTATTAGTAGCTGCTTGCTGGAGACTTCTTTTTAATTATGTGTAAAAGAGCATTTTTTGTGCTATAGTCTAGAACTAAATGCCTTACAATGTTTGAATCTGGCTTTGTGCATTTTATTTATAGATTTCTTTTTTTTTGCTCCTGTGGTCCATGAAAAGAGCTGTGCCTACCATGATCCCTGATATATGTATTGGGCATCCTTCCCCATTTGGGCTTCTAAGGACTTATCAGCACTTTGATTTTGGGTTTGATTTGCAGTCAATTTGGGAAGGAGAGAGGCCGGCCGCTTTCACAGTCCTGTTTGAGAAAGTACAGAATGCCTTCAGAAAACTGGATTTGTGGGGTTGGGGAGATAACAAAGTGGTTAAAAGGTGCTTGTTTGCAAAGCCTGGCAGCCTGGGTGCAGTTCCTCAGTACCCACATAAACCCAGATGCACAACGTGGCACATATGTCTGGAGTTTATTTGTAATGTCAAGAGGCTCTGGTGTAGTCCTTTTTTTTTATTGTCACTTTCTCTCTCTCTTCCTCCCTCTACTGTCCTTCTTCCCTCTCTTTCTCTCTGCAACAAATAAATAAATACAAATATTTTTTAAAAAGAAAACTGGAGTCAGACTGGGGATGTAGCTTAGGTGGTAGAGTGCTTGCCTAGCAATCTAGCATGCACGAAGTCCTGGGTTCAATTCTCAGTACCCCATAAACTCAGCGTGGTGGCATATGACTGTAATCTCAGCACTTGGGTGGATCAGAAGGTCAGTGTCATCCTCAGCGACATAGAAAATTTGAGGCCAGCTGGGATATATGAGACCTTATATGAAAAAAAAAAAAAAAGTCTGGATAACTGGATTCATTACACCACTAAATAGATTTTTTTTTTTTTTTTTGTAACAAAACTGTTCCTGGGCTGGAGAGCTTGCTTAGTGGTTAAGGTACTTGCCTGTGGAGACTAAGGACTCATGTTCGACTGTCCAGATCCAGTGTAAGCCAGAAGCAACAAAGGTGAGGCAAGTACAAGGTTACACATGCCCACCAGGTGGCACAAGTGTCTGGAGTTCTATTACAGTGGATGAGTCCCTGGCATGCCAATTCTCTCTCCCTCCCTCTCTCTCTCTAAAATTTAAAAAAAAAAAAAAATTAAAAAAAACCTGTTCCTTAAATCATTATCAAATCAGATCAAGTGTTCATGTAGTGCTTATGTATAAAGCATCTTGTAAAGCACTAGGAGGGACTCATGACCAAAGATTATATCCACTTATCTATTATCTATGCCATCTATATCTATCTCTTTATATAATTCCATGGGCCTCACCTGATGACAAAGTTGTCAGTAAAGATTTACTATGTCACAAAAGCCTTTATGGAGGCTGGAGAGATGGCTAAATGGTTAAAGGCACTTAATTATAAAGCTGAATGGCCTGAGTTCAAGTACCCAGTACCCAGTACCCATGTAAAGCCAGTTGCAGAAAGTGGCCCATGTATCTGGAGTTCATTTGCAGAGGTAGGAGGTCCTGGTGCACCCATTCTTTATTTTTCTCTCCAATAAATAAACATTTTTTTCCAAAAAACCTTCCTGGTAAGTATTCTTCTTGCTATTTCAAGGGGGAAAAAAGTTGAGGTAACTTGCCCCAAATAAAAGAATTGTCAGAGCCAGATGTGGTGGTGCATGCTTTCAATCATGGCACTGAGGAGGCAGAAGTACGATGATTGCCATGAGTTTGAGGCCTCCCTGAGACTCCATAGTGAATCCCAGGTCAGCCTGGCCTAGAGTGAGACCCTACCTCAAAAACCAAAAAAAAAAAAAAAAAAAAAAAGATTGTCAGGTGGAGAGATGGCTTAGTGGTTAAAGCATGCCTGCAAGGCCTAGGCACCTAGGATTGACTCCCCAGAACCCACATAAGCCAGATACACATGGGGGCACATCCATCTGGAGTTCTTCTGCAGTGACTGGAGGCCCTGGGATGCCCATTCTCTCTCTTTGTCTCTCTTCTCTAATAAATAAATAAAAATAAAATGTTAAAAAAAAATTTGTCCAAGGCACAGGCTAGTCGGTAGTAGAAAGGACTGCCTCCAGAGTCCATTCCTCCCCATGCTGCATAAAGGCTGCAAAAACAGGGCTCAAAACCCCTTCTAAGAGAAGGTAAAAAGCAAACTAGCTTCTGGCATAGCTGTAAGATGGAAGACAGAATGAGCCCTTGGCTTTTACAGCAAGGGTTTTATGCTAGGCTCATAACTGGGGTCTTGTGGATGAGAAACATGACAACCTTCTTCTGGGAGGGCATATGTGCTAGTGTGCTAGGATTGTATAACAAAGGACAACAAACTGGGTGACAAAATAATGGGTATTTTTCCTCTTATTGTTTTTTTATTTAGAACATACTTTGTATGGAAACATCATGTGTTGGTACCATCTTTTCCCTCCTTTCTGTCCCCCTTCCACAGGGGATCCTCCTCAGGTAGGTTGCTGGCATTCCCCAGGGAGCTGTAGGTTATGCATTGTGGGAGCAGCAGTCAGTTGTTGGGGGGGCACTGCTTCTGGTTATGCATTGTGGGAGCAGCAGTCAGTTGTTGGGGGGGAGGCACTGCTTCTGGGTATGACGTGCCAACCTGTGGCTCTTACAGTCTTTTCACCTTCTTTTCTGCAAAATTCCCCGAGCCTTGGTGGGTGAGTTTTAAGTCTACTTCAGTGATAACATCTTAGGAACCTCTGGATCTCTGCTTTGGTAGCTGTTGAGTATCCTCAGGGTCTGTCTCCTACACCCTGGTGCTGATTATCAGGCTCACCATGGAAGCAGCACTCTTGCCAGTCTCCCCAATTCCTTTGTGGTTTCACCTGAGCCTTGACTGAGATGCAAAGGATGATTTATTTCCTCCTACCATCTGAAAAAGAAAAACAGAATTCTCCAAAGTGAAGTCAGCATAGGTTAAATTGGATAAGCATAGGAGCTTGACACAGGAGAGCATAATCTTTGTCTCTATAGGATTCAGAGCTGGTTCACAGCTCCAGATATGGGTTCCTTTCCACTGATTGGATCTCTTAGCCAATCAGAAAGCCATTGGTTACCCATCAAGGTTGTGTACCTTCATTGCACTGGTGGGCATATTTTGTCAGATTGGTGCTTCGAGTAGTTTAGACCCCTGCTTGCTCACACCATTGCTGGCCACTTTACCCCAGAAGCTCATGCTGTCTGCAAACTGTCTTTCCTACAAATTCCAGCCCGGTCTCTCCATGTTCTGTGTCAGCAGCATATGGTGTCTTCAGCAATAGTGTCTTCGTTTTTACCTCAGGTGGGTGATCAAGTGCTTTGACAGAAGACTAACTGGTTTTGGGGCCCTTGTAGGTCTCTCCAATCAACAGCTCAATGTCGGTAGCACCTATTTCTGGTGCTGGGAGTTATAGATCAGAGCCAAAATTTTTTAAGGTTCAGCTTCACCCCCCCCCCAGTGCTCTTCTTTTTGGGCACTGCCCCTATAGTCCTGTTGAGGGTTATATCTTTTAGTCTACCTTCAAGGAAAAAGGTTTCTATAGTACCAGCTTATTGTGGGTTTAGTTTTGTGTTTATTTCCCCCCAACCTCCCCTTCCCTAAACCCTTCCATCCTCATTGTCTGAGCCTCAAGTTGCCTATCCAGTACGCCAGCAACTCCAAAGGTGTTTCTTTCGCTGAGAATATGTTTGGATATCCGAGGTCTGCTACCATTCCATATGAATTTAAGAGATCTTTTTTTTTTCTTTCTATCTTTGTGAAGAATGATGCTGGAAATTTTATTGGTATTATATTAAATCTGTATTTTACTTTTGGTAGGATTGACATTTTCACAATATTAATTTGGCCTATCCAGGAGCATGGGAGGTCTTTCCATCCTCTCAAGTCCTCAGTTTCTTTTTTTTGTTGTTGTTGTTAATGAAAATAAGCTTTATTACATCAAGTAATAAATACATACAAAGATGCAAACAATGTTAGTCACTTTCTTCCAGATGTGTTGATCAACTTACAATAAACATAGAACTGAAATATACACTCTTAGTATGAAAATGTTCAGGGTGCTTGTCAGGTTTGGTAGATTGCTCTTTCTTCATATTTATAACTTGTGCATCTTTAAGATTGACTTCAAAGCACTCAGTCATGCCATGCTTAAGCAAAGCTCTGTTGAGCAGGATCTGCGGTGTGGCAGGTGAGCCAGCTAGGAGTGAAGCGCGCTGTCAGTGTGCACAACGAGTCCTCAGAGTCAGACAAGCAAGGACAAGAAAAGGAGCAGACCAATTCAGGTGATGCAAATGTGTTCAAAAGAAGGTTAAAGGGAGACACTGGCTTTAGGACACTTTTCTGTAAAGTAATGTCACATGCATCTTTAAGTCAATGCTAAAAATAATAAAATTTAAAAAAACCTTGGGTCATCCTAATGACTTAAAATGCAAATTTTACTGCAAGATCTTTTCCCAATCTTTGAGGGTGTAGGTATAGAGCTTAGTGAACCATGGTAGAAAAAACTAAACTGTTACCATTTTGAAAACAGAGTTTTGTCTCAACAGGAGAGATGAACTGTAACCTCCCATCTTGTAGAAAGACAGGACCTTGAGATCTAATGAGACTAGGATCTGGCATTGCGTCCTGTCTCAGCCAAGCACTCCAGAACCAGCCCTTAGGCGTGGAGGATGCCTCGTTTGAGCCACTCCATGGGGCTCTTGCTCCCTGCAAATGTGGGTCTGATCTTCTTTCCCAGTTCTTCAATGATGGCTAGCAGCTCAGCATATTTGCTCCGAGGCACCTGGCTGTTCCAGGTCCCCTGGGTATAGCCTAGCGATGGTGGCCCATAGTCACTCTACAGCTGACAGTACTGCGAGGATGTCGCCATGCTAGAAGAAGGTGAGTGGACGCTTCCTGCGGTGTTGGGCATGTGCGCAGTCCAGTTCGGCTCATAAGACATCCCCCGAGCGGCACCGGCAAATATGGCCGTCCCTCACCCTGCCCGCGGGGACCCTCAGTTTCTTTATTGAGGTTTTTTTTTTTTAATGTTTTCATTTTATAGGTCTTTCACATCCTTGATTAATTATTCCAAGGTATACATTTTTGGGGGACTACTGAAAATGGGACAGCCTTGCTGATTTCTTTTTCTGTATATTTCTCCTTTGCATATAGAAAGCTACTGATTTTTATGTGTTGATTTTCTATCCTGCACATTGATGAAGAAATTAACCACCTTTTTAAGTTTTGAGGTGAAGACCTTTGGGTCATTTATGTGTAGGGCTAATTTGACTTCTTTTCCAACTTGTATCCACTTTATTTCTTTCTCCTCTCTCTTTGCTTGGGCTAGGACTTCTAGTCCTATGATGAAGAGCAAAGGTGAGAGTGGGCACCCCTGTCTTATTCCTGACCTCAATGGGAACTTCTTGAGCCTTTCCCCACTAAGTATTATTCAGCCTTTAGGTACTTTACATATAGCTTTTATTGTGTTGAGATATAAACTGCCCATGCTTATTCTTTCTGGCATTTTGATCATGGAGCGGTATTGTATTTTGCCAAAGGCCTTCTCTCCATGTATTGAAGTGATCATGTGGTTCTTGTGATTGCATTTATTTATGTGGGGTATTCTTTTGACCAATTTCCACATGTTGTTGAATTCAGTCTGTGAAGATTTTGTTCAGGATCTAAATTCATCAGGAATATAGGCCTATAGTTTTATTGTTGTATCTGTCTGGTTTTGGTATTAGGATAAAAGGAGTAGGGCAACATTTCCTATTCTCTGACTATGTGAAACAGTTTGAGAAATATTGGTTTCAGTTCTTCCATGAAGGTTTGATAGAATTCAGCTAAGAAGTCATCTGGTCCTGGGCTCTTCTTTCTGGGGAGGTTTTCAATTACCTTTTCAATCTCTATGGGAGAGATAGGTTTGTTTAGGAGATTAATCTGATCTGACTTTAATTTTGGTAGATGGTATGTGTCCAAGAATTTATCCATTTCTTCCAGATTTTCCAGTTTTATGGAGTAGATGTTTGCAAGTATTCCTGATGATTCTTTCAATTTCATTGATGTCTGTTGTGACCTCTCTTCATTTTTTTTTGTTTATTTTTATTTATTTGAGAGTGACACAGAGAGAGAGAGAGAGAGAGAGAGAGAGAGAGAGAGAGAGAGAGAGAAAGAGGGAGGGGGGGAGGAGAAAGAGAGAAAGAATGTGTGTGCCAGGGCCTCCAGCCACTGCAAACGAACTCCTGGGGCATGTGCCTCTTGTGCATCTGGCTAACATGGGTCCTGGGGAATCGAGCCTCAAATTGGGGTTATTAGGCTTCACAGACAAGTGCTTAGTGACTAAGCCATCTCTCCAGCCCTCTCTTCATTTTTTATTTGGTTAATATGAGACTTCTTTTTTTAAAAAATCAAATTGGCCAAGGGTTTATCAATCTTGTTATTTTTTTCAAAGAATCAGCAATTTGTTTCATTGATTTTCTTAATTTCTAATTCATTAATTTCTGCCATCATCTTGATTATATCTTTCCATCTGGAGCTGTTAGGGTTGGATTCTTGTTTTTCCAATGCCTTTAGGTGAATGGTTAGGTTATTAATTTGGGGTCTCTCTTCATTTTTAAGGCATTTAGTGTTATGAATTTTCACCTTAGGACTGTCTTTATCATATGCCATAAGTTTTGGTAAGTTGTGTTTTCATTATCATTTAACTCTAGAAATTTTAAAATTTCTTTTTTGATTTCTTTCACAACCCACTTAATTTTAAAGTGTGTTGATCAGTCTCCAGGAGCTTGTGGAATTCCTGTTATGTCTCTTGTTCATTTCTAGCTTTAAAGTATTGTGATCTGATATGACGCAGGAAATTACTTCAATTTTTCTGAATTTACGCAGGTATGGTCTATGTCCTAATATATGATCTATTTTAGAGAAGGTTCTATGGGCTGCTAAGAAGAATATGTACTATGTAGAATTGGGATGGAATGTTCTGTAGGTGTTTTTTAAGCCTAGTTAATCTATGGTGTTTTTAAGATCTATTATTTCCCTGTTGATCTTCTGCTTGTATAATCTGTTTATTTATAGTGGAGTACTTAAGTCTCCAACTATGATGGTGTTGGTGTTTATTTCTGGTTTGTTGTCAAGTAGTTTTTTTTTTATTTATTATTTTTTAGATTTTCACAATTTTTATTAACATTTCCATAATTATAAAAAATATCCCATGGTAATACCTCCCCCCCACTGGCACTTTCCCCTTTGAAATTCAAGGTTTTGTTTTATAAACTGTAGTGCACCTGTGTTTGGTTTATATAGATTTATGATTGTGCTGTCCTCATGTTGGATCGTTCCCTTGATGAGTAAGAAGTGGCCTTCTTGCTCCTTTTTTAAGGCACTTTTGGTTTAAAGTCTGTCTTTATCGGATATCAATATAGCAACACCAGTTTTTTTCTTACTTCCATTTGCTTGGAATATCATTGTCCATCCTTTCACCCTGAGGAGGTGTCTATCTTTAGAGGTGAGGTGGATCTTTTGAAGGTAGTAGATGGAAGGGTCCATTTTTCTTTTTTTTTTTTTTTAAATTATTTAGTTATTTATTTGAGAGTGACAGACACAGAGAGAAAGACAGATAGAGGGAGAGAGAGAGAACGGGTGTGCCAGGGCTTCCAGCCTCTGCAAACGAACTCCAGACGCGTGCACCCCCTTGTGCATCTGGCTAACGTGGGACCTGGGGAACCGAGCCTCGAACCGGGGTCCTTAGGCTTCACAGGCAAGCGCTTAACCGCTAAGCCATCTCTCCAGCCCAAGAAGGGTCCATTTTTCTGATCCACTCTGTTACCTTGTGTCTTTTTATGAGTGAGTTAAAGACCATTAATGTTTAAGGTTATAACTGTGGGGCTCAATTTAATCTCCCCCATGATGGAGTGCTTTGTGGGGGTGGTGCTTTCTTGAACTTTGTACTTTTTTGAGCCTGATCTAGTTTTGGTTATTGTGATATTCTTGTTTGCTCTTGAGATTGGTTGTTTGACTCTTCTGTGTGGAGTAGTCCCTAAAGTATCTTCTATAGGTTTGGCTTCGTGTTCATATAATCATACAGCTGACTTTTTTCATGGAAACTTTTCTTTTCACCATCTATTATGAGGGATACTTTCACTGGGTATAGTAGTTTGGGTTGGAAGCCATAGTTTTTTAGACTTTGAAATGCTCCATTCCAGGCCCTTCTGGTTTTCAGGATTTCCCTTGAGAAATCTGAGGTAATTCTGGTGGGATTGCCTTTGTAAGTAGTGAGTTATTTCTCTCTTGCTGCTTTTAGCATTGGAGAGTTTCTTCTTTGGTCCTATATGTTTGGTGTTTTGTGAGCTTCTTGTACCTGAATGGACCTCTCTCTTGCAAGCTTGGGAAAATTTTCTTCAATAATTTTGTTGAATATGTTTTCTATGACTCTGTCCTGGATTTCCTCTCCTACTGGTATACTCATGATCTGGATGTTTGGTTGGTTTAGGGTATCCCACAATTCCCTTGTATTGTTTGTATGCTTTTTTTCATCTTAACAAAAATTTTGGCCTCCCAGTTGATTTCTCTTGTCTTCCAGCTCAGAGGTTCTGTCCTCCACATGGTTGACCCTGTGAGTGAGGGGTTCTAGAGAGAAGGTTTTAAAGCTCTATTCAATTTTTGTTTTCTTCTTTGGAAGTAGGATTTCAGTTAGAGGTCTGATTTTCTTGATACTTCCTGGAATTCATTCTTGCATTTAATGATGTCTTCATAAAGCTTAATCAGGTGGTATTTAGATCCTCTATTTGTTGACTCACCTTCATTTTATTTATTTCTCTTTTGAAGCCTCTCTGGTTTTCTTCAATTAAGTTAAGCCGGGTTACAAAGATGTATGCTGTGAGAAATGATTATGCTCAATTTCATTTATGTGATTGTTGGTTTTTTGATGGCTTGTTTCCAGTTCAGCAATTCACTTGATCAGGGTCACATAGCTTGTTGTATTTTCATTTTGGGATCCAATTTCTGTTATTTTCTCTATGTTTTCATCAGAGGCTTCCATTGTGGAAATAGATATCTTTGGTGGGTATCTGTCAGTTTTCTGACTTTCATTGGATATTTTGCATTGTGATCTACCAATATCAGGGAAAAGTCTTATTTTATAGGTAAGAAAGCAAGTATTTGTCCTTGTAGTTTCTTCAGTTAGTGTTCTGTTTTAAATGTGGGTCATATTGGAGTAGGATGGGATTATAACTTCAATGTGCAGATTGTGGTGGTTGCAAGTGCCTCAAGGTTACCTGGGGAACTGGGATTTGGGGAACTGGGAGCGCATGCCTACTCTGCTTGTGTGCACTCTGTAGCACAGGGGAGCTGGGGATTGGGGAACCAGAATCCAGGAGCAAGAAGCCAGCTCCCAAAGTGGCCCATGCACCCTCAAGCTCAGGGGAACAGGGAGTTGGGGATCCAGGAGCCAGTAAACCAGGAAGCCAGAGCAAAAGGCCTACTTCTGCACCATGCACACACAAGGCCTAGTCTGCCCCAAGCAAGCAGCAAGGATACAGGGACCAGGAAACTGGGAGGTGGGGAACGAGCTCTGGCCTACTTGCTCTCCATGTGTGCACCTTCAGGAGCAGAGGATCCAGGAATTGGGGACCCTTGACCAGTTCAATCAGGAAGGTGGAGCAAAAGACCTATTTCTATAGCATGCATATAGGATTCAGGCCACTCCAAGAAGGAGCACATATACTGGAACAAGGGAACTAAGAGGTGGGGAACAAACCTGGAGTTCTGTTCTACTTACTCCACTGCACACCCCTCTCACAGTTTTTTTTTTTTTTTTTTTTTTGTGTTTTGTTTTGTTTTTCAAGGTAGGGTCTCACTCTGGCTCAGGCTGACTTGAAATTCACTCTGTAGTCTCAGGGTGGGCTCGATCTCTCAGCGATCCTCCTACCTCTGCCTCCCGAGTGCTGGGATTAAAGGCGTGCGCCACCACACCCCGGCTTCTCAGTTTTAAAGGCTGGAAGTCCAGTGTCAGCAAGACTCCATTGAGACTCCAGGTGGAACCCTTCTTTGCTTCATTCTAGGCCCAGATTTTTTTTTTCTTTTGGTTATTTTGAGGTAGGGTCTTTCTGTAGCCCAGGCTGACCTGGAATTCACTAAACAGTCTCAGGGTGGCCTCAAACTCATGGCTCCTGAATGCTGGGATTAAAGGCATGTGCCACCATGCCTGGCTAGTTTCATATTTTTTTTCTAGTTTCGGATTTTGATTCATGGCCTACAACTACATCACTCCAATAAGTTACTCCTTTGCCTTTAAGCACTGTTCTTGCCTCTGTCTGCCTGAATCTTCACATGGCTCTTTTATAAGGACACCAGTCATTGGATTTAAGGCCCATGTTAATCCAAGCAAGCACCTTTAACTGCTGAGCTATCTCCCAGCCCCATACTAATCTGAAATGACCTCATCTTCCCTGACCACATCTTCAGAGACTCTGTAAATTAGGGGGCATTCATTGGCTCTCAGGGTTAGGACTTCAACATATAGTTTTGGAGGACATAATGCAAACTATGAGAGCATGAAACTAAGGATGATCTGAGACTATAGAAGAAGGCCTGGGTGCAGATCATTATACACAAGTTATAAGTAGAAGCATGACCTGGGTGAGGTGGGAAAAGTTATAGGAAGGACCTTGTGGTTGTTTGAATCAGGTGTCCTCCATAAACTCATGTGTTTTGAATGCTTGGTCCTTAGCTGATGGCAATTTGGGTGGTTGAGTCTTGCTGGAGGGGGTGTGTTGTTGGTGGGGTAGGTTTAGGGGTATTATAGCTAGCTCCTCTTTGCTAGGGCTTGGGTCACTCTCCTACTCCTGTTGTCCACCTGAGGTGATGTCCAGCCTCTACTTTACCATCTTTTCCCTGCCATCATGAAGCTTCCCCTTGAAGCTGTAAGCCAAATAAAAACCTTTCCTCCTATCAGCTGCTTTTGGCTAGATGCTTTGTGCCAGCAACAAGATGTTCAATGCAAGAGACTGAGGCTGACTGAGAGAAGCCAAGACACAGGGAAGACCAGGGCACAGGAGGCAGCCCAGCATGGGGATCAGACAATAATGTGGGGTACACTTGGGGATGGGGTACAATGGTTGACAGAGGTAGATTAGAGGTGTCTTACAGGGCCTTTTTCTAGAACAGTTAGTCTCAAACATGGGTGTTTAGCAGAATGTCCTAAAAGTCATCCTTAAACACAACCTACTGGGCCCACCCACAGAGTATTAATCCAATAAGCCTGGAATGGGGTCTGAGAACTGGCATTTTAACAAATTCCAGCTGACATTGATTGGGCTGGTCCGGGGATCACATCTGAGAACTTCTAGCTGCTGAGTGGAACCACTGAAGTTCTGAGGGGTAAGAAGTGAGAAAAGGCTTCAATGACAGTCACCAAACCACCAAAAGGGAAATTAATGACAGGACAATGAATTCTCTCAAGAGGTCTGAGTGTCATCAGTGCCACTGAAACGGAGGAACATTATTTCAAAGTGTGGTTGACATTAGAACCTGGAGTCTATGAAGCACTGGGTTTGATAACTCAGAAAGCAAAGTTGGTAGGGCTACCCTCTGTTTCAGCCAGTGCAAGTGGTAGACACCCTGGCACTTGGCATGGGCCATTCTCCAACAAAGGATCTTTGGAGAAGGTAGTAGGGACTAAAATATTTTTTGAAGAAAACCTACTCCTTGCATCCTGTTACATAGATAAGTACTTTGCTATCATCTCCGCTTTGATGAAGTACAGTGTTCTAAGACCTCCAATGGATGCCTGAAACCACAGTTGTAGCCAACCCCATATTCACCATTTTCTCCTATAAATACATGCCCATGACAAAGCTAATGAACTAGGCTAGGCATAGTAATAGATTGTTGGGTAAGCTTGGTCATGAACTTGATTGGATTGAGAAATGCCTACAAAATTGTCAAAGCATACTTCTGGCATGTCTGAGAGGAATTTTCTAGAGACAATCAGTATGTGTTCAGTGAGCTGTGTGCAGAGGACCCACCCTCACTGTGGATCTAATAGGCTGGAGGTCCACATAGGAAAAGACACAGACCGGGAAGCTTGCTGGTGCCATTGTGAGACTATCCTATCTCTGACTATGTGAGATAATCCAATAAATACCCTTATCATTATTCGTAGATTCTATTGGTTCTGTTCCTTTGGAAAGCCCTAGTATAATAACAATACTAATTTTAAAAAATAGAACACATGTACCAACATAATATAACAAAAACTTATGCTGGGGCCACTAATGGTTGCTTCAACACAAGTACTGTGACACTGTGGCCTGATAACCAGATGGCTACCAAGTGACTAGTAGTGGGATGATTCACACTCGGGATGAGATAGCGAGATGGCATGAAATTACAAACTATCAAACTAGCTTGTGGGGCAGGAGAGATGGCTCAGCTATTGAAGGCACTTGCTACAAATCCTGCTGGCCTGGGTTCAAATTCCCAGTACCCCCTTGTAAAGCCAGATGCACTAAGTGGCATATGCATCTGGAGTTCATAGTTCATTTACAGTGGCAGGTGGCCCTGGTGTGACATTTCCCCTCTCTCTCCTTACAAATAAATAAAAATATTTTTAAACTAGCTTGCAATTTAAAACTTAATGATTTATCTATTTCTGGAATTTTCCATTTAAGAGTTAGCTATTGACACAGGCGACACACCACAAAAAGAAAAACCATGGTGGTGGTGGGGAGACAGCGTGCTATATAATGATAGTTATGTATGCATCAACAAGTGCATCTAAGGGCAGCTCTACAAATTCATGTTTTATTTCCAGTATAAAGCTGTTTATCATAAACCACAAAGTTATTTTTACATTAATGGATCAAAGAGTATTTTCCTCCAGTAGCTAGAGGCATATCTTTATATTAGGCACTATCCAGGCTCAGGTTTTGCTTTGTTTTTGATACATTGAATAAATTATTGAAATACAAAGTGAAAGACTAAATTGACACCATGATAGGCTTCAGCAAACACCTCCCAGGATAGGCCTAAAATTAGAACAAAGGGCCAGAAATAGATAAATCATTAATCAATGACTCTCCTGGCCAGAGGAAAGCTGAGTCACTTCCTGAAAATTCAAGGCTTCTTGGCCCCAACCAATCAAGGATGTACAGATGTAACTGTAGACCAGTCATAATAAGGGTTACCTCACCTACTTGAAATTCTCCTTAAAACCCAGGCTGGAAGATCTTAGAACCAATCAAATACAACCCTTGTTCAAATTAGCCAATCAAACTGTAGAACTAATTGCCCTCCAAAACCTTCCTTAGTTATGCTTAAAGAAGCCTGCGAGCTCTTCATTAAATGGTTGACCCCCACATGCTGGCTGATTCTACAGAATAAATGCTCTTTGCTTTTACATACTAATTAAGTCTGGGGTCTTTCTTCAGGGATTCTCAGACCCGAACAAAAGTGTATCAAAATTAAACCAGGGAACTAGGAGAAGGGCATCAAAAGAGATATTCATCCTAAGAGCACATTTTACAAATCTAGCTCCCCTTAAACTCACTCACAACACTAGAACTTGATGATGTCCTAGAGAATCCCTGCAGTGCTGTCACAGTGAGGCCACAGAAACACCTCTGAACTGATTCTACCCAAAGCCCAGGAGTGGAAAGGAAGCCCTGTGCACTGGGACAACATTCCTTTCTATTTCCTCTCTCTGTGGCAGGTTGCTAAGTGCTGCTCCTCTCCTATTATCTTGGGGCTATATGTGAGTATTTTTCATGTTTTCAGCCTGAGAGGGGGTGGACAAGTGATGGCCAGTCTATACTATCAAGAGCTTGCCACACTAGGACCCACTGGTATAACATTCTGCTTCTACATGTCTCCTTTAGCTTCTTATCTGTTAGGGTAGTTTGAATAGATGGCCCCCCAATATTTTCAGTGTTTCATTACTTTGTAGTTTGGATCTGCAGCCACTGGCTGGAGGAGGTGTCACTGGGCAGATCTTAAGAAGTGGTGGTGTGTTTTAAATTCCAATCTAAAGATATGCAAAGTGCCTAGTTCCACCTGGAGTTCCTGAAGTGTGCTGGTGGCTTTTGGGATTTTGGCTTGTGGCTTTCTCTCTGTCTCTCTGCTTGGACCTATGAAAGCAGGCCAGCTTCTTCTGCCATTATGGAACTTCTCCTGGATCTGTAAGCTTCAATAAATCCCTTTCTTCATAACTGTGCATAGTCTGTAAGTTTATCTCAGTGAACCTAAAGCTGTCTAGAACATCTGCTAAGCAATCATAAATGTCAAGCTATTGCAGAAAAAGCAAACTCCTTCATTTTATAAGGTTACTCATATGAGCCAGACTTAGTCAGAGACAAACAACTCTTTTGTGAATAAAAATTGCTGTGCCATTCTTATGTTCTAAATAGACAGAGTACATTACATTAACCTGGAATTATCTTACTGCATCTTCTTTCTTTCAGGCATGGCCAGATAAAATGAACAGAGTGTGTTATAAAAGTCAGTTACTTATAGCTCAGGCCTCAGCCAGTAGAGTACAAAGAGATGTTGAGCTGTACACATTTCGAATTAATACGATGAGTTAACAGACTAAGACAGAACACTGTGTGTTAACCTGTTTGATTAAATCTGAGTATGAGTTCTTGACTTGGGGTATGAAGCTAAACGCAGCTCCCTTCTCTGCATTTCTGGTCCAAGGGTGAAACTAGTCAGGAAAGACTAGATATAAGGGGAACATAAATTGCTAGGTCTCCTCTTCCCTTCTGGGAAGGTGTAGAATGGCTCCTGGTCTTCTCTTTTTCCTTCTCCTCCCCCTTCTTCCTCCTCCTCCATATATTCCAATGGTAACAGCACCTTTCTGACTGCTTTTATTTTATTTAACAAACATTTGAAATTTGTCTTCAGCAATGCTTTGTGCTAGTGCAACCCAGAAGCTAAATAGACATGATGCTTCACAGCCTGTAAAGCTTCTCATGGAATCCAGGGCAGGCAGAAACACCTGCAAAGTGAACATAAAGCCAGGCTAAGGCAGCCTATGGCCCAGTCCTAAGGTTGGGGACAGATGGCATGCAGTGAGATTACCAAGGTACACAAGATTAGTGATGGGAGCTAGATCAACTGCTTTCTGAGAACCACCCACATCAACAGTATGGGAAGTACTTGAAGGAGCAAAGTGGGTATGGTAGGGGAACAATAACAGGATTTTGGCAAAGTAATTCAGCCAATGATCATGGAACAGTGAGATTGTCCTGGATTATCCCTGTGAGTTCAAGGTCATCCAGAAGTCCTTAAAAGAAGCCTTTGAGGATGGGAAGGGGGGAGGGCAGAGCCATGCATCAAGAGGTGCAGCTGTTCTCTAGAGTGTGGAAAAGGCAAGATGGAGTTCCCAGGAGCATCTGGATCAATGATACCCGTGACACTTGCCTTTTAGCCCAGTGTGACCCACTTCACACTTCTGGTCTCCAGAACTGTTTTACTAAGAAGGAATGTGCAGATCCAGAACTGCTTATGATGCCAGTATTAGGTCCTATGCAGACAGGTACCTTTGGCATGATTGTGGATGCACATACATCTTGTAACTATGCACACAATTCTTCCATAACTTGGCTTTACTGGCTAGAGAAACCCTGAGCAGCCACAACAAGATCCAGCATGGATACTTCTCATGGCTGCTATCCCCAGTCACAGTAGTTTGGCTTTCTAAACACTCTTTGGCTTAGGTATTACGTGCATGCAAATACATGCCTTGGAGGCAAATGTGTGTATACAGGCATGGGTGACTCACTGCTTAATAGTCACTGAGACCAGGGGTCACTCTGAATTTGGGATGTGTGTGTGTGTGAGCATATTTAAAATTCTACACCTTGTGAACATAAGAATTTGGGGGCAAGAGTATTTGCATTCAATTTTCAAAAGAACCACTCCAGCACCTTAAAGGGAGCATTCATACTAGATTCCTTGCAAGTGGCAAAGTAGTCTTTACTGGGGCAAGTGCTGTGTTGAAAGCCAAAAGGAAAATGTTGCAGACTGAGAAAAACATAAATGTTTGTGAAAACATTCCCATTTGCTAGCTCACCTGGGTGACTTGGCAAAGTGCATAGGGAGCCAAGCCACAGTTTTATCTGCAGGACCTGTGGCATTCCCCACCCAACGCTAGTCTGTGTGCTCCTGGAAGCAGGGTGGATAGTGATAGACTGTGGTGAGCCTGCACCCTTTCATAGGAGCAGCGCTGGGTAGGAGAGTGCTCTCTCTGTGAGATCTCCCCCAACCTCAGGCTGTGTGCTAGTCTGAAGACTGTGTGGTCCTTTTGCCAATAACCACTCCCAGCTTCTCTCTCATGATGGCTCTGGGAGCACTTAAGGAAATTCCTTAAGTGAAAGACTTCACTTTACTCCTGCAATATTTTTCCTCCTGCATATGCATGACTCCCTCCTTAATTCTCCAATTTGTGTTGCCATAGCCTACATAATGTGCTGTTTCCTATTCTGAGTGATCGTCTCTGAATTATTGACATTAGTGGAGAGAAGACTTCAAGAAGAGTGGTGAACAATATTGTATTAAAATGCATTATAGACTGAACAAAGCTGAAGTTTTTCTTACTGGAGTGGGTGTTCTCTTAATTGCCAGTGGCCCAGGGGACAAGCTCCACCACAGCAGGAACCCTGCAAGTGGCATGAGAAGGTGGCCCGGTGCTTACCAAAAGCTGGTGCTGCTTTGTGTACAGATCTGCTGTGCCAGGCACACTTACTTCCCGATGGCAGGAGCAAATGGTACACAAGCTGGTGAAGGATGGATACAAAAATTGGGCAACGTCCACAAAATCTAAACTAAATTGCTCTAGAAAGAACTGATAAGGTTCAGTCTCTAAAACTCTTGCTGTTGACTTGGGTGTGAGTTGAGATTGAGGAAGAAAAGAGAAAATCAGTGAGAGTATAGGATGGTGGTGTATCACATCAAGTGCTAATCTCACATCGGGTGCCTCAGCCTGGAAAACCAAACCCTGTGGGTGTGTTTTCTTGCTAGAAAGACTGCATATAGTTCCAATTTAACTACCCTGGTCCTATATCAAAGTAAAGGGAATATATTTACACTTGCTGATTTTAATTTAAATGCAAACAAGATATGGGCGCATACAGTTTGTTCAGCTGTCTGAATTATACCTCCAACTACCGGTCCTGTATAAGGAACAGGAACCTTAAGTGACAAATTTCCAACCAGCTGATTTTTAAATGAGTTGACTTTTTCACAAAGTATGTGAATGGAAAAACTTCATCCAGTTCCTGAATGTCCTGGAGAGCAATAACTAAGGAGCTAGGGGGTGGGAGTGGGATCCAGAATTTGTGACAAGAGACGTGACTCAGTAAAAGTGACATCCCCAGTAGAGCTAGTTCAGGACACTCCGAATAGCATAAGCTAGTTCGTGGAGCTAGTTCAGGACACTCCGAATAGCATAAGCAGTCCAACACCATCGACAATCTCTGCTACACCACCACGCCTGTGCCATGCTACCATTGTAAGACCGGAAAAAAGGTATAGATTTTAACATCAGACAGGGGAGGCAAGAGAATACAGGGTGTTCTGATTCTAGCGTGCAATCAGGAAACTGAAAACAGACTCCACTCCCCACCACCAGCGCTTTCCTCAAGGACGTTTACTAACACACAGTGATTTCCACAGTGCACCACTAGAGGGCAACAGTGTTTCTAAAACGAGAGCTCTTGCAGAGACGTGACATCAGAATCAAGAACTACAGAAGAAGCCTTAAAAATCTTTCAGTCCACGTTCACTTTTTTTTTTTTCCCCCGAGGTAGGGTCTCATTCTAGCCCAGGCTGACTTGGAATTCACTATGTAGTCTCAGGGTGACCTCAAACTCACAGTATTCCTCCTACCTCTGCCTCCCAAGTGCTGGGATTAAAGGCGTGCACCACCATGCCCGGCTACATTTTTTATATTTTATTTTTATTTATTTGAGAGAGAAAAAGAGGCTGAGGCCGGGTGTGTGGTGGTGTACGTCGTTGACCCAGCACTAGGGAGGTCGAGATAGGAGGATCAATGTGAGTGAGGCTAGTCTGAGACTACATATTGAATTCCTGGTGTGTGTGTGTGTGTGTGTGTGTGTGTGTGTGTGTCTTTCTCTCTATATATATATAAATACATACACACATATACATATATCAGGGCCTCCAGCCATTGCAAACGAACTCCTATGCATGTACCATTTTGTGTATGTGGCTTATGTAGATTCTAGGGAATCGAACCTGGGTCCTTTGGCTTTGCAGGCAAATGCCTTAACCACTGACTAAGCAATCCCTTCTGCCTCATTTTCACATTTTTTTTTCTTGTGATTTTATTTTTTTATTTTTCTTAAAAATATTATTTATTTATTTATTTTCTTTTTTTTTAATTTTTTATTAACATTTTCCATGATTATAAAATATATCCCATGGTAATTCCCTCCCTCCCCACCCCCACACTTTCCCATTTGAAATTCCATTCTCCATCATATTACCTCCCCATTACAATCATTGTAATTACATATATACAATATCAACCTATTAAGTATCCTCCTCCCTTCCTTTCTCTACCCACATTTTTTTTAAACTGAAGTCCACTTTAAGAATTTCATCCCTCTGGGGCTGGAGAGATGGCTTAGCACCTCCCTGTGAAGCTTAAGGATCCTGGTTTGAGGCTTGATTCCCTAGTACCCACGTAAGCCAGATGCACAAAGTGGCATATGCATCTGGATTTCGTTTGCAGTAGCTGGAGGCCTTGATGCACCCACTCTCTCCCTCTCTCTCTCTGTCACTCTCAAATAAATAAACACAAATAAAAGACTTGCATCCCTCATCACAACCTCAATGATATATGTTTGAAGCACATTTTAAACACCATTCTCATGGTATGCACTCCAAGACATTTTATTAAACAAAATTTGGGATGTAGATCAATTGTATAGCGTGTGCCTAGCATGTATGAGGCTGTGGGTTCAATCCTTAGCACCAAAAACCAAAACAACTGGACCCTACTAAATTAATTTTGTAGCTCATGAGTGGGCCCTTAGTTTGAGAAATTGGTTCAGTTTCAGCTCTTCATTTTACAAATGAGTATACCAACCCTTAGAATGAAGTGGGATCCCCACAAATTACACTCATCTCCCCCATATCCACCTGTTCCCCAGCCTCAGTCCTGTGTGAAGGATGTAAGCTGTACACAACTGAGCATCGCTCTAGCAAAGGGCCCATGAGATGAGAGTATAATCCAAGACACTGGGCTACAGGTCTTTCTTCTGGCCAGTGCTGTGGCTGCTTTTGTCATTGGAGCAGAAATCCCTTCAGCCATGCACAGCTGCACCCACACAGGCCATGTCTGTACTGCTCTCTTAGGAGCTGAATGTTTCAAAACTGAGAGTCTCCAAAGAGGTCTTGCCTAATACTGCTACCCCAAATCTGAATCTGGGACACAAAATCTTGCCTAATGTATGTGCCAAAGAAGTATCTACTAGAACTGGAGATGTAACATCCTTGCTATAAGAGGTTAATGGACATAATGGACTGCTGGATAAAGTGTTGCCCTTGGATGATGTGATGGTAACTCACATTTTGATACGTCACATTGATACACACACACATATATATGTAAATATATATATATATATATATATATATATATGTATGTATCAATGTGACGTATCAAAAAATATATATGGATATGTATACATATGGCTATATACACACATATACATATATATGTGTGTGATATAGTTGGCAAACTCTACAACACTGGCATTGTTGCCAAAATGTAAATGACTTCCATCCTCCATGGGGAACTAGGCAGAGGAGGCTTGTATGTGAGTCTCCAGGTTGTATGGTTTCTTGACAGCAAAGCAGGAGTCCAGGTGATGTCTTTATGACAACCTAGCAGCTGTTTCCCCAGGTTACAGAAAACTGGCTCAAGGCAATCCCCAGTGGAATAAGCATCCCTTCCCAGCCTTCCCCTTGTATTTCTGCCACTCTCACCACCTTGGCATATCCTTGTCACCTGACATGGTTGACTTGGTTGTTCTTGGAGGTGAGCCTTTCTATACTGGTGATCTTTTTTTTATTTTTCTGTTTGGTTTTTCGAGGTAGGGTCTCACTCTAGTCCAGGCTGGTGCCACCATGCCTGGCTGGCTGGCTTCCTTTCTTTCACTCTTTCTCTCTCTCCTTTCTTTCTTTTTTTGAGGCAGGGTCTCTCATCCAGTTTGACTTAGAACTTACTCTGAAGCCTAGGTTGGTCTTAAACTTAAGGTGATCCTCCTGCCTCAGCCTTACAAGTGTTGTTTATAGTGATGATTTTCGTAGAGAGACAAATGAAGAAAAACAATTTTACTGAATTCGCAGGAGAAATTGAAACCATTCTGGTTCACAAAGATTCTTGGCATTGACTTTTCCCTGGCTCACATAAAAGTATAAATGATTTGAAATCAGAAAGTGAGGGGCTGGAGAAATGGCTCAATAGTTAAAGGTGCTTGTCTGCAAAGTCTGGTGGCCTAGTTTTGATTCCCCAGTACCTAAGTAAAGTCAGATGTACAAAGTGACATGTGTGGGGAGTTCACTGACAGCAGCAAAAGGTCCTGGTGTGCCCTAACTCACTCACACACACTCTCTCCTCTCTCTCAAAACCAAATAAATATTTTAAAAATAAAATTAGGATGCCGGGTGTGGTGGCACACACCTTTAATCCTAGCACTTGAGAGGCAGAGGTAGAAGGATCACCATGAATTCAATGCCACCCTGAGACTACATAGTGAATTCCAGGTCAGCCCGAGCTAGAGTGAGATCTTACCTCGAAAAACTAAAACAAAACAAAACTAAACTAAACTAAACTAAGGATGTGTAAGGGAAAATCAGATAATAGGGTATTGTTTCTCAAGGCCAATGTCATGGATTCTACATTTTCTTTTCTTTTTTTCCTTTTTTAGGGGTGGATTTTTTAAGGTAGAGTCTTAACTAGTCCAGGCTGAACTAAAAATCAGTCTGTAGACCCAGGCTGGCTTTTTTTTTTTTTTTTTTTTCCCCAAGGTGGGGTTTCACTCTAGGCCAGGCTGACCTGGAATTCACTATGTAGTCTCAGAGTGGCCTTGAACTCAGGGCAATCCTCCTACCTCTGCCTCCCAAGTGCTGGGATTAAAGTCTTATGCCACTATGCCCACCTGACTCACATTCTACTTTTCCAGTCCTCTTCCCTCTCAGTCATACTTGCCTGCGTAATTAACAACTAGCTTTCCCTCCCTCCCTATCTCCCTTTCTTCCTTTTTACCCTATAAACTTGAAAGTTCAGGATCCTTACACTATAACAGATGAGAAACTACCAGAGATCTGTATGGAAGAGAAGGAAAATAGATTGCTCTTAACTAGATCAGGCTTTCAAGCTAGTTTATTCTGTAAAAGATAAGAAGATATGAAGTATTTTCTCTTCTCAAGGTGTGACTAATAGCATGAAAATACAAGCGGCTTTACGATTTTCAAAAAATAAATTTGGAAAGAAGTTCCTGGCATTTGAAAATTGGTGTACTTTAGCAATCCCAGCTTTTTTTTTTTTTTTTTTTTTTTTAAAGGGAACCTTCCCCCAGATAAAGATGGTGCAAATCTTCAGTCTTTCTGAGAGGGAGCAACTCAATTCATTTTTTTTTTTTGTTTTGTTTTGTTTTGTTTTTGTTTTTCGAGGTAGGGTCTCACTGTAGCCCAGACTGACCTGGAATTCATTATGTAATCTCAGGGTGGCCTCGAACTCATGGTGATCCTCCTACTTCTGCCTCCCAAGTGCTGGGATTAAAGGCATGCACCACCATACGCCCGGCTCAATTCAATTTAATCACAGTCCAAAAGGTCTTTGTTTCTCAGTCATCTGACCCAGGAGGACCATGTGAAATAAAAACCCTATTTCGCCTCGGCTCTTTTAAACCCCTCTGATTTAGATCCTAAGTCATTTTTACATTCTTTGAAGTTTTGTGGAGATTAGGCGGCTGCTAGAAGCAGTAGTGCCTTGGCACAACCTGGGTTGATGGAGAAAGTGCAGCTTCACACACACCCACTCCTCCATACCCACAGTCAGGGCTCTGAGACCAGCAAGCAACCGACCGGTTATAAAGCTCTCGTGTGTTCTGGTCATGTGAAAACTGCGGGTTCACTCACTCTCCT
The DNA here is from genome assembly GCF_020740685.1 of Jaculus jaculus. Taxonomy (NCBI): domain Eukaryota; kingdom Metazoa; phylum Chordata; class Mammalia; order Rodentia; family Dipodidae; genus Jaculus; species Jaculus jaculus. The sequence goes on from NC_059112.1 coordinate 67,270,379, forward strand.
TGGATTAGGTAGATGCCAAAGCCAGAAGGCCATCCCAGAGCAGGCCTAACAGTAAACATCAGTCAACCTCCTTATCCTGGAGCCCCTGCACAGTGACCAGCAATTCACAATCCATTGTTGTCAGTGGTCCTGAGAGCTGGTTTGGGCCTTGGAAATCCAGCCTCAGACTTTAGCCAGTAGGTCACAGAAACACTCTGGGTATCCCGGACAGGGCTATGGGGTGTGGTCCGTGGAGCCCTTTTCTCAATTCTCCCAAGCACCTTTCCTCTCCCAGGCGTGGGCGGTGCCCGGAGCCCGGACCTAAGGGAACAACGACAGCCTAAGGCCGGCCCGGCCCGCGGGGCGGCCGCGGAGGCGCTCGGGCGGGGTCCCCGGCTTCCCGCCGCACGGCGGCCACTCACCCGCGCGCGGCCCTCGAGCACGGCGGCCAGCACTCGCAGCGCGCTGGGCGAGCCGGAGCGGAAGTTGAAGAAGTGCAGCGCGGCGCGCGCCGCCTGCCGCAGGATCCCGCGCGGGAGCCCCGCGCCCGCGGAAGGCAGGTCCTCGGGCTCCGCCGACGCCGGCGCCCACGCCCGGAGCAGCAGCAGCGCGAGCAGCGGGGCCGCGGGTCGCGGCGGCCGGGGGAGCGGCATGGGCGCGGGCGAGCTGGTGCTCCTCGCAGCCGGGCTGAGGCGGGCGGGCGGGCGGCGGGCGCTGCGGAAATAAGGCCGCGGCGGCCCCTCCCTCCGCCCCCGGCGTCCAGTGGCGGGAGCCCGGCTGGTCGCTCGGCCGCGCCCTTCCCACCCGCAGCCCGCGGCCCGCCGCCCTTCCCCGACCCCGCGCCTTCGGGGCGCGGAGCCGAGCCGGGCCGTCCGTCGGTCCGACCGTCGGTCGCGGAGCCTTGCGCGGGGCGGGGAGGGCAGCGGGACGCCTCCCCTGGGTGCGCCCCACCGACCCGGGGCTGCTGGCGGGCGGCGACCGCGAGTCCACCCGCGCTCGGAGTCGCGCTGCGATTTCCCAGCGGGCGGACGGGGCGGCTGCAGTGGCTTTGTTGGAGGGCCGCGGTGAGCCGCAGCCGCGCAGTGGAAGGCCGCCCGAGGGCCCGCCAGGGGAGCGGCAGGGACCGGGCGGGGGGGCTGCGGAGGAGTGCCGCTGGCGGAGCACGTGGGGCAGCAGGACCGCGAGGCTAGGGCTGGAGGCGCGAGTAGGTCACTTTGGATCTGGTGTGAGGCAGACTGAAGTCCTGGGAGTCAGATGCCAGCCAGGTGAGGCAGGGTTGGGGCATTAGGGACTTGGAAGCAGAGAGTTAGCAACTCTGGGGCAACGCTTAGCAGTGAAGGGATGAGGTGCTGACTAAGCCACAAGAGAGAGAGAACTTAGGAGAACCGGAGATAATGTATACAAAACTACGTGCTCTAGAGTCTACCATTCCCCAACACCTGTCGCTGCCCAGCCTCCTTTACACACACACATTGAAGGGCCAGAGAACCCATTGAGACCAAGCTGGCCCAGTTTTGGATAAGACACTGTGGGAAGGCAGAGGATGATGGTGAGGGCAGTCTCTGAAAACATCCCCCTCACGAATCTCTCTCTGGTGTCCATCTCCCCAGCGTCACTGTCTTTCCTTCTGAAGATATTTGTGAAGCATCTACTCCGCTTTGGTGGGATGAGGGTGAGCAGTCAGATAAATCTGGCCTCCTGGAGCACACCTTGTAGGTGGGGCCCCAGTAATGAAGGCAAGAGAATGTCCTGTACTGGGTGCAGTTGGATGCCACACAGACAAACGAAGGCACACAGGGACAGGGAGCTGGGAGGTGGCTATTATCATCAGTAGTGTAGTCAGAAAGGACCTAAGTGGGAAGGTGATATTTGAGTCAGGAGCTCACGGAGGAGAGAGGGGGCCAATTGTGCAAGAAGAGGAGGCGAGGAGCAAGTGCAGAGGCTGAGAGACGAGGTCCACAGGTCATGCCCACAGACAAGCAAACGAGCATAGCTGAGGGCAAAAGAGAGAGAGAGCATGCCCCCTGGTCACCCGAATGGGCACCAGAGATTTGTCTTGCACTCTAAGAATAAACACATCTAAAGACTTGCAGAGTACAAAGAAGGGAGGACTCTGGGTTACTGAGGACATCATTGACACCCAGGTCACCTGATCTGGAAGCTCATTTCTTTTTTTAGTTTTTTGTTTTTATATTTATATTTTTATTTATTTGAAAGAGATGGACACAGAGAGAGAAAGAGGCAGATAGAGAGAGACAGAATGGGCGCACTAGGGCCTCTGGCCACTGCAAATGAACTCCAGATGCCTGCGCCCCCTTGTGCATCTGGCTAACGTGGGTCCTGGAGAATCGAGCCTTGAACCGGGGTCCTTAGGCTTCATAGGCAAGTGCTAAATCGCTAAGCCATCTCTCCAGCCTGAAGCTCATTTCTTATTGCTCAGCCTTGTTAGCTGAAGTTTATTTCTTGCCCCCAGTCAGCCTTATGCAGGCAATTATCTCCTAGTTTTCTTTCCAGGGTGACAGGGAAGTAAGTGCCCTGAGAATTCACCTCTAGGTTTTGTGAAGATTGACATTCCCTTATGTCTTTGTTAAAGTGACTTTTTCCTTTTATTACTATTAACAACGTATTTTTGTATGGATACATCATATGTTGGTACCCTGTTTTCCCTAGTCCCTGCCTCCATTCTGTTGGGGATGCTCCTCAGTGGAGTTGTAGGTGTTCCCCACAGGTTTGTGGTTTATGCCTTGTGGGAGCAGTAGTCAGCAGTTACTTTGTGTGGGGGAGGGAATGCCTCTGAGTGAGATATCTCAACCTATGGCTCTTACAATCTTACCACTCCCTCTTCCTGATACAAAGGGGAGTTCCAGACTATGAGTCACTCCTCAGAGTTGTGTCCATCTCCAGATGAACTTACTTAGTTATCCATCATTGGCTAAGGTCACCCTTGGCAATACCAGGTACTTTAGGCATTCTCTAAGGGGGTACAAAGGCTTACAAGAATAGCCCCATAACAAGATTGGCAAGAACCTCAGGTTGAAAGCACAGTATTTCAAGTTGTGGGGACAGAGTGCAGAGGGGTCCAGGGATCTATGCTAAGCCCCTGTGGGTTCCCACAGGGCTGGTAGACAGTGGAAAGCAAGCAACACTCTCTAGCACTGAGGCAGGGGAGCCTGGGCATGGCTGATAGGGACACCAGAGCTCTGTGTAGTAGGTCACATGTCACTACTACTACTACTTAAGAGTTGGTGAAAATTGTCCAAACCAGGATGTTTCCCAGAAAAGCCAGGGGAACAGGGCCTGCCCTGTGAGCTCACTGAACTGTTACATGGTGTCTTATTTGTAGACATCAGGATAGATTAATGCTCACTGGTAATACACATTTCTTTAGTTTTTAAAATTACAGCTTTCTTAAAAAACAAAAAAAAATAGTTTTCTCTGTATAAATAGCGATTTTTCTAAAACAGAGTAGTTCATTGAGAGCCTTGTTCATATTCTTTCTTACTTATCTGGGGTCGCTGGATTCCTGACTGACTTGTAGAACCTCTTCCAGGACTAGGGAAATGTGACTTTGGTCCTTGTGTGGGGGACTATTTTCTTCAGGATACTGTGTTGGTGTGTACAGATTGTTATTGCCAAATATCACATGTGAGGTGATGTTAATTGCACAGCACCTGATGTAAGTCACCAATCACTTGCAGCTCAGAACAGTTGTCTGAAAACTGACCCCCATACAGGACAGGAAAAAAGTCTCAGCCTGCAGGGTCTGCCCTCCAGCCTGCCTGTGGGAATGTATCCCCACGTGTCCAACATGACATGTTTTTCTAAGCCTTTTGACACTGTGTGTGACTGATACCTGAGGGGAATAATTTAAAAGGAGAAAAGATCTGTCTCCTTCATGAAGAGGCTTCACAGCCCATGGTCACTGGGCTCCATTGCTTCTGGGCCCTGTGCATGGTGAGGGAGTGTCATGGCAGGGAGCACTATGCGAGGCAAAGAGCAAGAGGGGTAGGAAAGGCCTGGGGACAACATGTACCTTTACAGTTACTTCCCTCACCCCCCATGACCTACTTCTCCAGTTAGGCCTCACTTCCTACTTCTTAGTGTTTCCTAATATGTCAGAACTACCTGGAGACCAAGCCTTCAACATCTGAGCCTTTGGGAGACATTTCAGATTTATGCCACAACCCCTAGTTCCCTAGTTATTGCTCAGCCATGGGTATATGTGTGTGTGTGTGGGGGGGTGCTCACATGTGTGGCTATGTACAATGAGATAAATAATACCTTGTGATGTTTTTCTAAAAACAAATATTTAGACATGCATGAATAAAATATGCAAAGAGTGGCTTCACAAGACATTGACAGCCAGGGGACAGGAGACAGAAGTGGAAGAGATACAGGTGTTGACCTCACTCCCACCTTCTCATTATCTATTCTAGGTAAAGAAATGAGCACCATCTCTGAATGTACCTCTGGGGTGTCCCCTGTGGAAAGAAGACACACTACTTCTACAGCGTCTAGTAAAATCTGTTATTAGGGATGGCTCCAGCAAGTCTGCTTTTATTGGCCCAACCATTTAAGCTTTTCTCCCTCCCTCCTAACCATGCCTTTCCACACTCTTCTTTGGCCATACGTCATATGAAAGTGTTCAGAGAAAGAGCTGATGATTTAATTCCTGTGGCAGCATAATGGACTGCTGGAGCACATTGAGTTGCTCCTCCTAGCACATTTCCATTTAAGTAGAGACAAGCTGAGGAGGCTTCAAGAGACCTGAGTTTAGACTGAATGGATTGTAGGCTTGAGCAGCTACAACGTGGTAAGCAGAGGCATCCAGCAGCCCTGAAGGTCTTTATCTTCTCCTCCTTCCCCACCCACCCCCTAGAGCACACAGCAGGGCCAGACAGCAGAGTGTGGGTGGATGGGTTGGGGGGACTTTGAGAAGTCTCAGCTCTTTGAAGCAACACATTCTTTTTCTTCCACAGATTGGAACCTGGGAAGTTTGATGTCAAAGTACCTGCTGATTTCCTTCCTGTTGAGGGCCCTCTTCTTGGCTTGACTTTACACATCCTCTATCAGGAGGAGGAGGTAGCAAGTTCTGGTATCTTATAAGGACACTCATCCCATTAGAGGAACCTTTCCCTCATGGCCTAATGTAAACCTAATTCTCTCTCAAATCCCCACATTCAAATACCATTGTACTGATGGTTAAAGCCTCAACCAACATATGAATTTGAGAGGTATCTAATTAATTCCATAGCATTCTTCCTCACCACAGGGGCTGGGAGATGTCTTCCTTGTAGTTAGTTACATACCAAAAACTTCCTAAAGTATTTTTTGCCTTCTCTGTCCCTGATGCTGCTGGAAACCTAAGAGCACAGGTAGTGCTATGTGGAGAAAGAAAGCCATGGTGACCTTGCCATACTAGCTAACCCCAGATATCTCTGGCCACCCCTAAGTGGTAATTTGAATGCAGAATATCCCCCACAAACTCATGCATTTGAATATTTATTCCCCAATTGGGGGTGCTATTTGGGAAGTCTGTGGAACCTTTAGGAGGTTGACCTTTGCTGAAGAAAGTCTCACTGGGGATGGTCTTGCAGTGTTATAGTCCAGCCCCACTTGGCACTTTTTAGCCTTTCTACTTCCTCTTCCATGCTAATGTGATGATGTGCTGCTGGCTGTCTTCTCCTGCCATATTTTCCCCACCATCATAGAAAATTCCCTTCAAAACTATAAGCTCAAATAAGCCCTTTCCTTTTATAAGCTGCTTCTAGTTGGATATTTTGTCCTAGCAACAAGAAAGTAACTACTACAGGGTGTAACAGGACCCATGAGATAGTGGGACCATGCGTCCTCAGCCAAGCCCTGAGAATCTACAAAGAGTGATGATGTCAGTGGGATCCCAGACAGCTGTGTCCTCTCCATGCTAGTGCTGCTGCTCTGATTCTCACTTTCCCATTCCCTCCCTAACACTCACTTGTCACACACTCTAGGGATATTGACTGGGCCCACAGTTCATGCCTCACTCCTTCCTTCAAGGTCAACATGGAGGTTCAAGATCCTGTGTGGATAAATTATGAGGAACTGTTGGGGGGCAGTTGGAAAGAAGCTTTCTTGCTATCTCTCTCCTAACCCCCTGTGCACACAGCACATATCACAGCAGAAAGAAACCAGATCTTTGGGATTGTCAATTCCTTCATCAGGACCACCCTAAAACCTGCCACATTTCTGAATACCAACTTTATTTTTGAAGCCAACTTTGTTGAGTGTAATTACGTAATTATAAGTTTCTAATGGATTACCAAAGAAAGTTACTATTAGTAGTGATATAAGGCTATTTTGGACTCTGCTTATACTGAAATCTGGGGGATGCCAAATGGTCTGGGAACATCATAGTTGCCTCCTGCCTTGGGTACACTACATTATTAGACACCACTGACTGGAGATCACAGCCCGGCTAGAAAGTAGGCATTCTTATTCAGCAACTCCAGGTGCTGTAGAGCATCAGTAGCCACAAGGTTTAGGACAGGCCACATCCCCAGTGCAAAGAGATGGTACCTAGCTTGACCAACTCTCTGTTCCCCATTAGTACCATCACTTAGCTGTGCAGATGGTATTTCCCCTCTATAAGGCTGTAAGAAGTGCAGCACCGGGGTGGAGAGGAAAAAGAAGACCCTGAGGAAGGAAGAGGAACCCTAAGATAGAGACTTTTACCCTAATCAGGGCTGGTAGTTCTAACCCAGAGGAGACAACAGAATCACTGGGGTGGGTGGAATATTGCGCCAAGGCCCAAGCACCCATCATCCATACTTCAAAATTTTCTCCTCTCTCTGTCCCTGGACTCACCAGCATAAACACCCACATGAACATCTAGAAAACAAAGTAATATCAATTATTAGAAAAGAGAGAAAATAACTTCTATTGTAACCAGAATGCTGGATCTCTTGACGCCTCTGTCACCATAACTGCCAATGAGTAGAGACAGGAATTGAATCTTATAAGTTGTGCTGTATTCAGAGAGACAGTGATCTGAGAAGGTAGTGAGTTAAAAAACTACCTGCCATCTGGATATCCAACTGGCAGGCTTTATAGGGAAGGGGGAAACAAGGTAGTCAATCATTTCAGACTTTAATCTTGCCTCTCTGACCATTTTGTCAGCCACATTTCTGAGGCTTTCTTTTCTAATTAAGTAGAAAGTTATATGGATACATCATGTGTTGGTACCATCATTTCCCTCATCACTGTTCCCATTCTGCTGAGAGCCCTCCTCAGTGGGATTGCTTGTATACCCCCTAGCTTTGTGGGTTATAGATGTGAGAGCATCAGTCAGTCTATATAAGAGATGGGGGCAATGCCTCTGGGTATTCCCTTCCATTCTGTGGTTCTTACAGTCTTTCCACCCCCTCTTACACAAAATTTGTATAGCAGTGTCCCCTGTTAGTACACAAGGTTATTGGCTATTTTCCCTCAGCAGCTCATGTAGCATTTTCCAGCACTATGTGGCAGACCATCTGGGAACTGGCTTCCTTCCAGATTCCATCCAGATCTCTTGATGTCCTTTGTGGGCAACATGTGGTGTCTTCAGCAACAGGGTCTTAACCTTTTACCGCAGGCAGGTAATCAAGTACTTTGACAAAAATATGTCTTGTTTGGGGGATCTTGTAAGTCTCTCCAATCAACAGCTCAATGTGGATTGTTACCAATTTCTGCTACTGGAGAGTTACAAGCCAAAGCCAAATGTTTTAGGGTGAGGCTTCAATCCACCTTCTCCAGGGCCCTTTTTTCTCAAATTTTTATTAACAAATTCCATGATTATAAAAAATATCCCATGGTAATACCCTCCCTCCTCCCACTTTCCCCTTTGAAACTCCATCTCCATCATATCCCCTCCCCATCTCAATCAGCCTCTTTTATTTTGATGTCATGATCTTTTCCTCCTCTTATGATGGTATTGTGTAGGTAGTGTCAGGCACTGTGAGGTCATGGATGTCCAGGTCATTTTGTGTCTTGGGGGAATATGTTGTAAGGAGTCCTACCATTCCTTTGTCTCTTATATTCTTTTTACCACTTCTTCTGCAATGGACCTTGAGCCTTGGAAGGTGTGATAGAGCTACTGCATTGTGTTCATCTCTTTTTTTTTTTTTTTTTTTTTTAATTTTTATTAACATTTTCCATGATTATAAAATATATCCCATGGTAATTCCCTCCCTCCCCACCCCCACACTTTCCCGTTTGAAATTCCATTCTCAATCATATTACCTCCCCATTACAATCATTGTAATTACATATATACAATATCAACCTATTAAGTATCCTCCTCCCTTCCTTTCTCCACCCTTTATGTCTCCTTTTCAACTTACTGGCCTCTGCTACTAAGTATTTTCATTCTCACACAGAAGCCCAGTCATCTGTAGCTAGGATCCCCATATGAGGGAGAACATGTGGCGCTTGGCTTTCTGGGCCTGGGTTACCTGACTTAGTATAATACTTTCCAGGTCCATCCATTTTTCTGCAAATTTCATAACTTCATTTTTCTTTACCACTGAGTAGAACTCCATTGTATAAATGTACCACATCTTCATTATCCACTCATCTGTTGAGGGACATCTAGGCTGGTTCCATTTCCCAGCTATTATAAATTGAGCAGCAATAAACATGGTTGAGCATGTACTTCTAAGGAAATGAGATGAATCCTTTGGATATATGCCTAGGAGTGCTATAGCTGGGTCATATGGTAGATCAATCTCTAGCTGCTTTAGGAACCTCCACACTGTTTTCCACAATGGCTGGACCAGATTGCATTCCCACCAGCAGTGCAGAAGGGTTCCTTTTTTTCCACATCCCCGCCAACATTTATGATCATTTGTTTTCATGATGGTGGCCAATCTGACAGGAGTGAGATGGAATCTCAATGTAGTTTTAATCTGCATTTCCCTGATGACTAGTGACGTAGAACATTTTTTTAGGTGCTTATATGCCATTCGTATTTCTTCCTTTGAGAACTCTCTATTTAGCTCCTTAGCCCATTTTTTGATTGGCCTGTTTGATTCCTTATTAGATATCTTTTTGAGTTCTTTGTATATCCTAGATATTAATCCTTTATCAGATATATAGCTGGCGAAGATTTTTTCCCATTCTGTAGGTTGCCTCTTTGCTTTTTTCACTGTGTCCTTTGCGGTGCAAAATCTTTGTAATTTCATTAGGTCCCAGTGGTTAATCTGTGGTTTTATTGCCTGAGCAATTGGGGTTGTATTTAGAAAGTCTTTGCCAAGACCAATATGTTGGAGGGTTTCCCCAACTTTTTCCTCTAGCAGTTTCAAAGTTTCCGGTCTGATGTTAAGGTCTTTAATCCATTTGGACTTAATTCTTGTGCATGGCGAGAGAGAAGAATCTATTTTCATCCTTCTGCAGATATTTATCCAGTTTTCAAAACACCATTTGCTGAAGAGGCTGTCTCTTCTCCAATGAGTATTTTTGGCATTTTTATCGAATATCAGGTGGCTATAGCTACTTGGGCTTACATCTGGGTCCTCTATTCTGTTCCACTGATCTACATGTCTGTTTTTGTGCCAGTACCATGCTGTTTTTGTTACTATGGCTCTGTAGTATAGGTTAAAATCAGGTATGGTGTTACCACCAGCCTCTTTTTTGTTGCTCAGTATTATTTTAGATATTCGAGGTTTTTTATGATTCCAAATGAATTTTTGGATTGTTTTTTCTATTTCCATGAAGAAAGCCTTTGGAATTTTGATAGGGATTGCATTAAATGTGTAGATTGCTTTAGGTAAGATTGCCATTTTCACTATATTGATTCTTCCAAGCCAGGAACAAGGGATGTTTCTCCACTTTCTAGTGTCTTCTGCAATTTCTCGCTTGAGTGTCTTAAAGTTCTCATTGTATAGATTCTTTACTTCCTTAGTTAGGTTTATTCCAAGGTATTTTATTTTTTTTGATGCAATTGTGAATGGGAGTGATTCTCTGATTTCATCCTCTGTGTGTTTGTTGTTAGCATATATGAAGGCTACTGATTTCTGTGTATTTATTTTGTATCCTGCTACATTGCTGTAGGTTTTGATTAGCTCTAACAGCTTGCTAGTAGAGTCTTTAGGGTCCTTTATGTATAGAATCATGTCATCTGCAAATAATGATAGCTTGATTTCTTCCTTTCCAATTTGTATCCCTTTTATGTGTGTCTCTTGCCTTATTGCTATGGCTAAGACTTCCAAAACTATATTAAATAGAAGTGGAGACAGTGGACACCCTTGTCTTGTTCCTGATTTTAGTGGAAAAGCTTCCAGTTTTTCCCCATTTAGTAATATGTTGGCTGTAGGCTTGTCATAAATAGCCTTTATTATATTGAGATATGTTCCTTCTATTCCCAGTCTCTGTAGGACTTTTATCATGAAGGGATGTTGGATTTTGTCAAATGCTTTCTCTGCATCTAATGAGATGATCATGTGATTTTTGTCCTTCAACCCATTTATGTAATGTATTACATTTATAGATTTGCGTATGTTGAACCATCCCTGCATCTCTGGGATAAAGCCTACTTGGTCAGGGTGAATGATCTTTTTGATATACTCTTGTATTCTGTTTGCCAATATTTTGTTGAGAATTTTTGCATCTATGTTCATGAGGGAGATTGGTCTGTAATTTTCTTTTTTTGTTCTATCTTTGCCTGGTTTTGGTATCAGGGTGATGCTGGCCTCATAGAAGGAGTTTGGTAGGATTCCTTCTTTTTCTATTTCCTGGAAAAGCTTAAGAAGCAATGGTGTTAGCTCTTCCTTAAAAGTCTGGTAAAATTCAGCAGTGAATCCATCCAGGCCTGGGCTTTTTTTAGTTGGGAGATTATTGATAACTGCTCGGATCTCCATGTTTGTTATAGGTCTATTTAAGTGATTAATCTCATTTTGATTTAATTTAGGTAGGTCATATAGATCAAGGAAATCATCCATTTCTTTCAGATTTTCATACTTGGTGGAGTATATGCTTTTATAGTATGTCCCTATAATTTTTTGAATTTCTCTGGAATCTGTTGTGATGTTACCTTGTTCATCTCTGATTTTATTAATTTGTGTCTCTTCTCTCTTTCTTTTGGTCAGATTTGCTAAGGGTTTATCAATCTTGTTTATCCTTTCAAAGAACCAACTCTTTGTTTCATTAATTCTTTGGATTGTTCTTTTTGTTTCTATTTCATTAATTTCTGCCCTAATCTTTATTATTTCTTCCCGTCTACTACTTTTTGGTTTGCCTTGTTCTTCTTTTTCCAAGGCTTTAAGACGAAGCATTAGGTCGTTTACCTGTGACCTTTCTAATTTCTTAATATAGGCACTTAAGGCTATAAATTTACCTCTTAGAACTGCCTTCATTGTGTCCCAGAGATTTTGGTATGTTGTGTTCTCATTATCATTTGACTCTATAAATTTTTTGATTTCCTTTTTGATTTCTTCATTGACCCACTCATCATTTAGTAGTGTATTGTTTAGCTTCCATGATTTTGTGTATGCTCTATAGCCTTTCTTGCTACTGATTTGTAGTTTAATTCCATTGTGGTCAGATAGAATGCAAGGAATTATTTCAATTTTCCTGAATTTGTTAAGATTTGCTTTGTGTCCTAATATATGGTCTATTTTAGAGAATGTTCCATGTGCTGCTGAAAAGAATGTATATTCTGCAGCCTTTGGATGAAATGTCCTGTATATATCTGTTAGGTCCATATCTTCTATGACCTCATTTAGTCCAGATGCCTCTCTGTTTATTCTTTCCCTGGATGACCTGTCAATTGATGAGAGTGGGGTGTTAAAGTCACCCACCACCACCGTGTTTGGTGTTATCTGTGACCTTAGTTCTAATAGTGTTTGTTTGACGAATTTGGGAGCCCCCATGTTAGGTGCATATATGTTTAGGATTGTAATGTCCTCCTGTTGGAGTGTGCCCTTAATCAATATAAAGTGACCTTCCTTATCTTTTTTGACTAACTTCGGACTAAAGTCCACCCTGTCTGATATTAGGATAGCAACCCCTGCTTGTTTTCTAGGCCCATTTGCTTGAAACACCGTCTTCCAACCTTTCACCCTAAGATAATGTCTATCCTTTGTAGAAAGGTGAGTTTCTTGAAGACAACAAATTGTAGGATCCTGCTTTTTAACCCAGTCTGCAAATCTATGTCTTTTCGTTGGGGCATTGAGACCGTTGATATTAAGAGATATTATTGAAATGTGTGTATTTATGTTTGCCATTTTTGTGTGTGTGTGTGTGTGTTACTGGTTCTACCTGTGCTCTCTTCTGTTAACTGGTATTTGAGTATGGCTGGTTTTTTCTAGGTTCCTTATATGTGTGCTTTTCCTTTTGTTCAGCATGGAGGATTCTATCAAGTATTTTCTGTAGAGCTGGTTTTGTCTTCAGATATTCCTTTAACCTGCTTTTGTCATGGAATGTCTTTATTTCTCCATCTATTTGGATGGATAACTTTGCAGGATAAAGTAACCTTGGTTGACAGTTGTTATCTTTCAGAACTTGGAATATATCACTCCAGGCCCTTCTGGCTTTAAAAGTTTGTGTTGAATAATCTGCTGTAATCCTGATGGGCTTGCTTTTGTAGGTAACTTGATTTTTCTCTCTAACTGCTTTCAATATTTTTTCTTTGGTTTGTGTGTTTGGAAGTTTGAGTATAATGTGGCGAGGAGAGTTTCTTTCTGGGTTTTGTCTGGCTGGGGTTCTAAAGGCTTCCTGTATCTGTATTGGCACCTCTTTCCCAATTTGGGGAAAATTTTCCTCTATGATTTTGTTGAAGATGCCTACTATGCCTCTGGAGTGGAATTCTTCTCCTTCTACTATGCCCTGAATTCTTATATTGGATCTTTTCATAGTGTCCCGAATATCTTGAAATTCCCACTCATACTTTTCTATAAGTTTGTTTTTCTCTTTGTTGGACTGCATTAGGTCTGCCACCTGATCTTCTAGCTTAGATATTCTGTCCTCTCCCTCATCCATCCTACTGGTGAGATTTTCTACAGAGTTTTTTATTTCATTAACTGTGTTCTTCATTGCTAGTAATTCTGACTGGTTTTTCTTTATTATTTCTATTTCTCTATTTATGTCTTGTATTGCCTTCTTTATTTCATTAAATTGGTGTCCTGCCTCTTCTTTGATTCCTTTGATTTCCTCTTTGATTTCCTCTTTGATTTCTTCTTTGATTGTTTTCATGTGTTCTTTGACCTCTTTGAACATATTTATAATTATTCTTTTGAACTCTTTCTCAGGCATTTCCTCTAACTCTTTCTCACTGGAGGACATTTCTGATGCATTAATACTTTTAGGTAGATTTATATCGTCTTGCTTTTTAGTGTTTCTTGTGTTATAATGTATATATTTTTGCATCTTGGATTAAGTTAATGCTTGGATTTTCTAGCTAGCTGTGTATTCTTAGCTGTATCAATTGATTTGGTGTAAAATATTTTCAGGGTAGGACCTTAAGGTATTAGGTGTGGCTCTTAAGACTCTCAGAGTATCTACAAAGATGTTCTTAGGGGTTGAGTTTCCCTGCTATAGGAGTATTCAAGCAGGCTGAGTGGAATAATATACTGGTAGATTCTAAAATTTAGCTAAACACTGTACCCATTCCATCAACAACAGCCCCGAGTATGTATGCAAGAGTAGTTATTATAATGACCAGATCCTCTATCAACAAAGAGGTTTAGATTTCTGGTCTGTTGAGGTATCCAAGTCAGCTTGTGACCAGGTGAGACCCTTCCCTGGTGCAATCCCAGTTACCTTGGGTGATTGTGGTCTCAGTCAAGTTGCTGCCTGGGTCGTCGGGCTGCTGTTCTGATTTCTGGAGCTGGGCACTTGCTTTTCCTACGGGGCAAACTGAGTCGCTGCCGCCGCCTCTGCAGCTGTTGTAGGTGTCACCGCCGGAGCCCCCACCACTGCTGAAGCTGCCGTTGTCGTGTCCACCGCTGCTGCTCACCCCGAAGCCGCTGCTCTCCTGGGTCCGCTGCTGCTGGGGCCACTGGTACCGGTGCTGGAGCCGCTGAAGTTGCTGCCAAATTCTGCTCCTGCTTGGGTCCCGCCGTCAGCCCAAGTTGGCGTGGCCGGGTCCCGGGCCGCTGCTGTGTTCGCTGGAGCTGGGTTCAGGCGGCAGGGGAGGGGAGGGAGCCGCGGCTGTTCTGGTTGTATCGTGTGCTTTTACCTCGCGGTCTGCTCCTCCCTCCGTTGCTCACTGCCACTCTCCCCTCACGTTTCCCGAGTTGCGGAGAGCGCGGTGTGAGGGGAAATTCCCGCACCTGGCTTGTCCTGCGGCTCGAGCCAAGAGTCTGGCGGTTTTCTGCCGCTCCGCGGTTGTGGCGGGTAGCTGAGCCGCCCCGGGCCGCTGTTCCCGCCTGTGCAGGCTCCGGATGCTCTATAACTCTTCCACTTCTCCGCTGCCGCCTCAACTTCCTATACACCTCACTTTTTAGTATAAGTGTGTATTTTGCTGAGTTTTTTTTGGTCTTCCCCCCCCAGGCTATTTTGGCGTGGTACCTACGCCGCCATCTTAACCGGAAGTCTGTTCATCTCTTTTTTGAGGTTGCATTTCAGTTTGAGGTTTGAGTTTCTTGATACTTCCTAGAATTCATTCTTCCATTTGATCACGTCTTTATTAAGCTTAGTCAGCTGGTATTGAGATCCTTTATTTGTTGACTCACCTTCAATTCATTTATCTGTCTTTTGAGGTCTCTGGTTTTCTTCAATTAAGTTAATCCTATTGATCAAAGGTGTGTGCTGTGAGAAATGATTCTGCTCAATTTTGTTTATGCAATTGTTGTTTTTTTAAATAATGAATTATTTAAAAATATTTTGTTCATTTATTTGATAGATGGAGAGAAAAAGAGAGAGAGAGAGAGAGAGAGAGTGAGTTAATGAGCACACCAAGGCCTCCAGTAGATTCATGTGTCATGCTGCGCATCTGGCTTTATATGGGTACTGGGGAATTGAACCTGGCTCTTTAGGATTCACAAGAAAGTGCCTTAACTTCTAAGCCATCTATCCAGCCCATATTTTTTTCTTTTGATGATTTGCTTCAAGTTCACTTCATCAGGTTCACATAGCTGATTGTGTTTTCATTTTGAGGTTCAATATTTATTGTTTCATGTTTTTAATGGAGACTGAATAACATACTCCCAAAAAATGATGGAGTGTGGAAGAAATCAAAAAGGAAGTTGTAAAATTTCTTGAACTGAATGATAATGAAAGTACAACATATCAAAACTTATGAGACACAATGAAGGCAGTCCTGAGAGGAAAATATATGGCACTAAATACCTTCATAGCAGAGTCAGATGGATCTCAAATTAATAAGAGATATTAGCAATTAAGACATACATAAATCTATATTCACTTTTGGCTTCTTCCTCTTGCAAAAGTGAAGATAGGTAAGTTGGCACAAAAAATTCAGATAATCCAGCCTTTACTATAGAAAGTTAATTAGCCAGGGTTGGAGAGATGGCTTAGCCATTAAGGTACTTGCCTGTGAAGCCTAAGGACCCATGTTCAACTATCCAGGTCCTACATAAGCCAGACATGCAAGATGATGCAATGTAAGGTCACATATGCACACAAGATGCTGCATGCATCTGGAATTTGATTGCAGTGGTTGGAGGCCCTGGCGCACCAATTCTTTCTCCCTCTCTCTCATAAAAATGAATGAATAAATAAAGCTTTGTGTCAAAAGAAAGTTAATTAGCCAATGCTCAGACAGAATGGAGATAAACTTTTTTAAGTTCTCTGGAACCAAGGACACGTATGCACTTCACCTGATTATATGGGCTTGTATCTCACATGTTCAAAGGGAACTTAGTGTTTGTTTAGGTTAGACCCTGTTATATGTTACTTTCTCATTGCACTGACCAAATGCCTAACAAGAGAAACTTAAGGATGGAAGGGTTTATTTCAGCTTATAGTTCGTAGTGATAGAGTCCATCATGGTGGGGAAGGCATAGTAGCAGGAGCAGGGAGAAACTGGTCACATTCTGTGAGGGAAGGATGATGAAAGCTGGTGTTCAGTTATCCCTCTCCTTTTTATACAGCCTAGGACTTGTCCCCCCACATTATGGAATGGCACAGCTTATAGTTAGAGTGAGCCCTCACACTTTATTTAACCTAACCTAGGAAATCCCTAATAGACTGTTGTATTCAACTTCACATTGCTGGCAGAAAACACCTGACCAAGAGCAGCTTGTGGGAGGAAAGGGTTTATTTTAGGTTACATACTTGAAGAGAAGTTCTATGAAGGCAGGGGAAAATGATGGCTTGAGCAGAGGGTGGACATCACTTCCTGGTCAACATCTGGCAGACAATGGCAACAGGAAAGTGTGCCAAGCAGTGACAAGGGGAAGCTAGCTCTAACACCCATAAGCCAGCCCCCAACAACACACTACCTGCAGAAGGCTTCAATTTCCAAATTACCACGAGCTGGGGATCTAAGCATTCAGAACACAAGTTTATTGGGGACATCTGAATCAAACTGCCGCATTTAGACATACCAAGAAATTTGTTTCCATGGTGATTTTAAATTCCGTCAAGTTGATAATCAGAGATTAACTTTCACACTTGGGCATGCACACATTTTTTTCATTAATTATTATTAACATTTTCCATGATTATAAAATATATCCCATGGTAATTCCCTCCCTCCCCAACCCCACACTTTCCCATTTGAAATTCCATTCCCCATCATATTACCTCCCCATTACAATCATTGTAATTACATATATACAATATCAACCTAACAAGTATCCTCCCCCTTCCTTTCTCTACCCTTTATGTCTCCTTTTTACCTTACTGGCCTCTGCTACTAAGTATTTTCATTCTCATGCAGAAGCCCAGTCATCTGTAGCTAGGATCCACATATGAGAGAGAACATGTGGCGCTTGGCTTTCTGGGCCTGGGTTACCTCACTTAGTATAATCCTTTCCAGGTCCATCCATTATTCTGCAAATTTCATAACTTCATTTTTCTTTACCACTGAGTAGAACTCCATTGTATAAATGTGCCACATCTTCATTATCCACTCATCTGTTGAGGGACATCTAGGCTGGTTCCATTTCCCAGCTATTATAAATTGAGCAGCAATAAACATGGTTGAGCATGTACTTCTAAGGAAATGAGATGAGTCCTTTGGATATATGCCTAAGAGTGCTATAGCTGGGTCATATGGTAAATCAATATTTAGCTGTTTTAGGAACCTCCACACTGTTTTCCACAATGGCTGGACCAGATTGCATTCCCACCAGCAGTGCAGAAGGGTTCCTTTTTTTCCACATCCCCACCAACATTTATGATCATTTGTTTTCATGATGGTGGCCAATCTGACAGGAGTGAGATGGAATCTCAATGTAGTTTTAATCTGCATTTCCCTGATGACTAGTGACGTGGAACATTTTTTTAGATGCTTATATGCCATTCGTATTTCTTCCTTTGAGAACTCTCTGTTTAGCTCCATGGCCCATTTTTTGATTGGCTTGTTTGATTCCTTATTATTTAACTTTTTGAGTTCTTTGTATATCCTAGATATTAATCCTCTATCAGATATATAGCTGGCAACGATTTTTTCCCATTCTGTAGGTTGCCTCTTTGCTTTTTTCACTGTGTCCTTTGCAGTACAAAATCTTTGTAATTTCATGAGGTCTCAGTGATTAATATGTGGTTTTATTGCCTGAGCAATTGGGGTTGTATTCAGAAAGTCTTTGCCAAGACCAATATGTTGAAGGGTTTCTCCTACTTTTTCCTCTAGCAGTTTCAGAGTTTCAGGTCTGATGTTAAGGTCTTTAATCCATTTGGACTTAATTCTTGTGCATGGTGAGAGAGAAGAATCTATTTTCATCCTTCTGCAGATATATATCCAGTTTTCAAAACACCATTTGCTGAAGAGGCTGTCTCTTCTCCAATGAGTATTTTTGGCATTTT